>NW_027490349.1:299389-511411 GCF_050948175.1 Xylocopa sonorina
AATGCGAATCTTCCTTGCTAGGAAATAGTGCTTGCAGATGTACGTGTATCGTAGCAATAGAGTTCTAATGCTTCTCAAAACGCGATATCGCATCTCATTTCTATGCTTCGTGATAAGATATAATATTCATTGCGAAGTGTCATATACACCTCGTATTCACTACAAAAGAATGTAAATGCGAATCTTCCATGCTAGGAAATAGCGCTTGCAGATGTCTATGTATCGTAGCAATAGAGTTATAATGCTTCCCAAAACGCGATATCGCATCTCATTTCTATGCTTGGTGATAAGATATAATATTCATTGCGAAGTGTCATGTACACCTCGTATTCACTACAAAAGAATGTAAATGCTACACTTCCATGCTAGGAAATAGCGTCTGCAGGTGTCTACGCGTCGAGGCAATAGAGATCTAATGCTTCTTAAAACGCCATATCGCATCTCACTTGTATGTTTCATGATAAGATATAATGTTCATTGTGAAGTGTCATGTATACCTCGTAATCACTTCAAAAGAATGTAAATTTGAATCTTCCTTGCTAGGAAATAGCGTTTGCAGATGTCTATGTATCGTAGCAATAGAGTTCTAATGCTTCTCAAAACGCGATATCGCATCTCATTTCTATGCTTCGTGATAAGATATAATATTCATTTCGAAGTGTCATGTATACCTCGTATTCACTTCAAAAGAATGTAAGTGCGACACTTCCATGCTAGGAAATAGCGTTTGCAGATGTCTCCGCATCGAGGCCATAGAGTTTTAATGCTTCTTACAACGAGATATCGCATCTCTCTTCTATGTTTCATGATAAGATATAATATTCATTGCGAAGTGTCTTGTATACCTCGTGTTCACTACAAAAGAACGTAAATGCGACACTTCCATGCAAGGAAATAGCGTCTGCAGATGTCTACGCGTCGAGGCAATGGAGTTCTAATGCTTCTTAGAAAGCGATATCGCATCTCAATTCTATGTCACATGAGAAGATATAATGTTCATTGCAAAGTGTCATGTATACCTCGAATTAACTTCAAAAAAATGTAAGTGCGACACTTCCATGCTAGGAAATAGCGTTTGCAGATATCTCCGCATCGAGGCAATAGGGTTCTAATGCTTCGTAAAACGCGATGTCGCATCTTACTTCGATGTTACACGATAAGATATAATATTCATTGCGAAGTCTCATGTATACCTCGTATTCACTTCAAAAGAATGTAAATGCGAATCTTCCTTGCTAGGAAACAGCGCTTGCAGATGTCTATGTATCGTAGCAATAGAGTTCTAATGGTTCTCAAAACGCGATATCGCATCTCATTTCTATGCTTCGTGATAAAATATAATATTCATTGCGAAGTGTCATGTACACCTCATATTCACTACAAAAGAATGTAAATGCGAATCTTCCTTGCTAGGAAACAGCGCTTGCAGATGTCTATGTATCGTAGCAATAGAGTTCTAATGGTTCTCAAAACGCGATATCGCATCTCATTTCTATGCTTCGTGATAAAATATAATATTCATTGCGAAGTGTCATGTACACCTCGTATTCACTACAAAAGAATGTAAATGCGAATCCTCCTTGCTAGGAAACAGCGCTAGCAGATGTCTACGTATCGTAGCAATAGAGTTCTAATGCTACATAAATCGCAATATCGCATCTCATTTATATGTTTCGTGATAAGATATAATATTCATTGCGAAGTGTCATGTATACCTCGTATTCACTTCAAAAGAATGTAAGTGCGACACTTCCATGCTAGGAAATAGCGTTTGCAGATGTCTCCGCATCGAGGCCATAGAGTTCTAATGCTTCTTAAAACGCGATATCGCATCTCTCTTCTATGTTTCATCATAAGATATAATATTCATTGCGACGTGTCACGTATACCTCGTGTTCACTACAAAAGAACGTAAATGCGACACTTCCATGCTAGGAAATAGCGTCTGCAGATGTCTACGCATCGAGGCAATAGAGTTCTAATGCTTCTTAAAACGCGATATCGTATCTCAATTCTATGTCACATGAGAAGATATAATGTTCATTGCAAAGCGTCATGTATACCTCGAATTCACTTCAAAAAAATGTAAGTGCGACACTTCCATGCTAGGAAATAGCGTTGGCAGATATCTCCGCATCGAGGCAATAGGGTTCTAATGCTTCGTAAAGCGCGATGTCGCATCTTACTTCTATGTTACACGATAAGATATAATATTCATTGCGAAGTGTCATGTATACCTCGTATTCACTTCAAAAGAATGTAAATGCGAATCTTCCTTGCTAGGAAACAGCGCTTGCAGATGTCTATGTATCGTAGCAATAGAGTTCTAATGCTTCTCAAAACGCGATATCGCATCTCATTTCTATGCTTCGTGATAAGATATAATATTCATTGCGAAGTGTCATGTATACCACGTATTCACTTCAAAAGAATGTAAATGCGAATCTTCCCTGCTAGGAAATAGAGTTTGCAGATGTCTATGTATCGTAGCAATAGAGTTCTAATGCTTCTCAAAACGCGATATCGCATCTCATTTCTATGCTTCGTGATAAAATATAATATTCATTGCGAAGTGTCATGTACACCTCGTATTCACTACAAAAGAATGTAAATGCGAATCTTCCTTGCTAGGAAATAGCGCTTGCAGATGTCTGTGTATCGTAGCAATAGAGTTCTAATGCTTCTCAAAACGCGATATCGCATCTCATTTCTATGCTTCGTGATAAGATATAATATTCATTGCGAAGTGTCATGTACACCTCGTATTCACTACAAAAGAATGTAAATGCGACACTTCCATGCTAGGAAATAGCGTCTGCAGGTGTCTACGCGTCGAGGCAATAGAGATCTATTGCTTCTTAAAACGCGATATCGCATCTCACATCCATGTTTCATGATAAGATATAATGTTCATTGCGAAGTGTCATGTATACCTCGGATTCACTTCAAAAGAATGTAAATGCGAATCTTCCTTGCTAGGAAATAGCGTTTGCAGATGTCTATGATCGTAGCAATAGAGTTCTAATACTTCTCAAAACGCGATATCGCATCTCATTTCTATGCTTCGTGATAAGATATAATATTCATTGCCAAGTGTCATGCATACCTCGTATTCACTACAAAAGAATGAAAGTGCGACACTTCCATGCTAGGAAATAGCGTTTGCAGATGTCTCCGCATCGAGGCCATAGAGTTTTAATGCTTCTTACAACGCGATATCGCATCTTTCTTCTGTGTTACATTATATGATATAATATTCATTGCGAAGTGTCATGTATACCTCGTATTCACTTCAAAAGAATGTAAATGCGACTATTGCTTGCTAGGAAATAGCGTTTGAAGATGTCTACGTATCGTAGCAATAGAGTTCTAATGCTACTTAAATCGCGATATCGCATCTCATTTATATGTTTCGTTATAAGATATAATATTCATTGCGAAGTGTCATGTATACCTCGTATTCACTTCAAAAGAATGTAAGTGCGACACTTCCATGCTAGGAAATAGCGTTAGCAGATGTCTCCGCATCGAGGCCATAGAGTTCTAATGCTTCTTAAATTGCGATATCGCATTTCTCTTCTATGTTTCATGATAAGTTATAATATTCATTGCGAAGTGTCATGTATACCTCGTGTTCACATCAAAAGAATGTAAATGCGACTATTGCTTGCTAGGAAATAGCGTTTGCAGATGTCTACGTATCGTAGCAATAGCGTTCTAAAGCTACTTCAATCGCGATATGACACCTCATTTATATGTTTCGTGATAAGATATAATATTCATTGCGAAGTGTCATGTATACCTCGTATTCACTTCAAGAGAATGTAAATGCGTTACAGCCTTGCGAATAAATAGCGCTTGAAGATGTCTGCGTATCGTAGCAAAGGGGTTCTAATGCTTTTTAAATCGCGATATCGCATCTCATTTCTATGTTTCATGATAAGATATAATATTCACTGTGGAGTGGTATGTATACCCCGTATTCACCGCAATAGATTGTAAATGCGACACTTCCTTGCTATTTAATAGCATTTGCAGATGTCTACGTATCGGGGCAATAGAGTTCTGATGCTTCTTAAAACGCGAAATCGCATCTCATATCTGTGTTTCATGGTAAGATATAATATTCATTGTGAAGTGTTATGTACACCTAGAATTCACATAAAGAAAATTTAAATGCGACACTTCCTTGCTAGGGAATATTGTCTGCAGGTGCCTACGTATCGTAGCAATAGAGTTCCAATGCTTCTTAAAACTCGATATCGCATCTCATTCCTCTGTTTCATGATGAGATATATTATTCATTGCGAAGTGTTATGTATTCATCGCCTGCACTTCAAATGTATGTAAATGCGACATTTCGTTTCTAGGAAATAGTGTTTCCAGATGTCTACGTATCCAAGCAATAGAGTTCTAATGCATCGTATATCGCGATATCGCATCTCATTTCTATGTTTCATGATAAGCTATAATATTCATTGCGAAGTGTTAAGTATTCCTCGTCTGCACGTCAAATGTGTGTAAGTGCGACATTTCGTTTCTAGGAAATAGCGTTTGCAGATGTCTACGTATCGAAGCAATAGAGTTCTAATGCATCGAAAATCGCGATACCTCATCTCATTTCTATGTTCCATGATAACAAATAATATTCATTGTGCAATGTTATGTATACCCCGCATTCACTTCAAAAGAATGTAAATGCGACACTTCCTCGCTAGGAAGTAGCGTTTGCAGGTGTCTACGTATCGAAGCAATAGAGTTCTAACGCTTCTAAAAACGCGATATCGCATCTCATTTCTATGTTCATGATAAGATATAATATTCATTGTGGAGTGTTATGTATACTTAGTATTTACATCAATAAAATGTAAATGCGACACTTCCTTTCTAGGAAATAGCGTCTGCAGATGTCTACGTATCGAAGCAATAGAATTCTGATGCTTCTCAAAACGCGATATCGCATCTCATATCTATGTTTCATGATAAGATATAATATTCATTGCGAAGTGTCATGTATACCTCGCATACACTTCAAATGAATGTAAATGCGACAAATAGATGCTAGGAAAAAGAGTCTGCCGGTGTCTACGTATCGTAGCAATAGAGTTCCAATGCTTCTCTAACCGCGATATCGCATCTCATTTCTGTGTTTCATGATAAGATATAATATTCATTGCGAAGTGTCATGTATACCTCGTATTCACTTCAAAACAATGTAAATGCGACACTTCCTTTCGAGGAACTAGCGTTTGCGTATGTCTCCGTATCGAAGCAATAAATTTCTAATGCTTCTTAAATCGCGATATCGCATCTCATTTCTATGTTTCGTGATCAGATATAATATTCATTGCGAAGTGTCATGTATACCTCGTATTCACTTCAAAAGAATGTAAATGCGGAACTTCCTTACTAGGACGTAGCGTTTGCAGATATCTACGTATCGAGGCAAGAGAGTTCTAATGCTTTTTATATCGCGATTTCGAATGTCATTTCTATGATTCGTGATAAGATATAATATTCATTGTGCAGTGTTATGTATACCTCGAATTCACATCAAATGAATGTAATTGCGACACATCCTTGCTAGGAAATAGCGTTTGCAGATGTCTACGAATCGAATAAATAGGGTTCTAATGCATCTTAAAGCGAGATGTCGCATCTCGTTTCTCTGTTTCATGATAAGGTATAATATTCATTGCGAAGTGTCATGTATACCTCGTATTCACTTCAAAAGAATGTAAAGGGACACTTCCTTAATAGGAAATAGCGCTTGCAGGTGTCTACGTATCGTTGCAATAGAGTTCTAATGCTTCTATAAACGGGATATCGCATCTCACTTCTATGTTTCATCAATAGATATAATATTCATTGCGACGTGTCACGTATACCTCGTGTTCACTACAAAAGAACGTAAATGCGACACTTCCATGCTAGGAAATAGCGTCTGCAGATGTCTACGCATCGAGGCAATAGAGTTCTAATGCTTCTTAAAACGCGATATCGTATCTCAATTCTATGTCACATGAGAAGATATAATGTTCATTGCAAAGCGTCATGTATACCTCGAATTCACTTCAAAAAAATGTAAGTGCGACACTTCCATGCTAGGAAATAGCGTTGGCAGATATCTCCGCATCGAGGCAATAGGGTTCTAATGCTTCGTAAAGCGCGATGTCGCATCTTACTTCTATGTTACACGATAAGATATAATATTCATTGCGAAGTGTCATGTATACCTCGTATTCACTTCAAAAGAATGTAAATGCGAATCTTCCTTGCTAGGAAACAGCGCTTGCAGATGTCTATGTATCGTAGCAATAGAGTTCTAATGCTTCTCAAAACGCGATATCGCATCTCATTTCTATGCTTCGTGATAAGATATAATATTCATTGCGAAGTGTCATGTATACCACGTATTCACTTCAAAAGAATGTAAATGCGAATCTTCCCTGCTAGGAAATAGAGTTTGCAGATGTCTATGTATCGTAGCAATAGAGTTCTAATGCTTCTCAAAACGCGATATCGCATCTCATTTCTATGCTTCGTGATAAAATATAATATTCATTGCGAAGTGTCATGTACACCTCGTATTCACTACAAAAGAATGTAAATGCGAATCTTCCTTGCTAGGAAATAGCGCTTGCAGATGTCTGTGTATCGTAGCAATAGAGTTCTAATGCTTCTCAAAACGCGATATCGCATCTCATTTCTATGCTTCGTGATAAGATATAATATTCATTGCGAAGTGTCATGTACACCTCGTATTCACTACAAAAGAATGTAAATGCGACACTTCCATGCTAGGAAATAGCGTCTGCAGGTGTCTACGCGTCGAGGCAATAGAGATCTATTGCTTCTTAAAACGCGATATCGCATCTCACATCCATGTTTCATGATAAGATATAATGTTCATTGCGAAGTGTCATGTATACCTCGGATTCACTTCAAAAGAATGTAAATGCGAATCTTCCTTGCTAGGAAATAGCGTTTGCAGATGTCTATGATCGTAGCAATAGAGTTCTAATGCTTCTCAAAACGCGATATCGCATCTCATTTCTATGCTTCGTGATAAGATATAATATTCATTGCCAAGTGTCATGCATACCTCGTATTCACTACAAAAGAATGAAAGTGCGACACTTCCATGCTAGGAAATAGCGTTTGCAGATGTCTCCGCATCGAGGCCATAGAGTTTTAATGCTTCTTACAACGCGATATCGCATCTTTCTTCTGTGTTACATTATATGATATAATATTCATTGCGAAGTGTCATGTATACCTCGTATTCACTTCAAAAGAATGTAAATGCGACTATTGCTTGCTAGGAAATAGCGTTTGAAGATGTCTACGTATCGTAGCAATAGAGTTCTAATGCTACTTAAATCGCGATATCGCATCTCATTTATATGTTTCGTTATAAGATATAATATTCATTGCGAAGTGTCATGTATACCTCGTATTCACTTCAAAAGAATGTAAGTGCGACACTTCCATGCTAGGAAATAGCGTTAGCAGATGTCTCCGCATCGAGGCCATAGAGTTCTAATGCTTCTTAAATTGCGATATCGCATTTCTCTTCTATGTTTCATGATAAGTTATAATATTCATTGCGAAGTGTCATGTATACCTCGTGTTCACATCAAAAGAATGTAAATGCGACTATTGCTTGCTAGGAAATAGCGTTTGCAGATGTCTACGTATCGTAGCAATAGCGTTCTAAAGCTACTTCAATCGCGATATGACACCTCATTTATATGTTTCGTGATAAGATATAATATTCATTGCGAAGTGTCATGTATACCTCGTATTCACTTCAAGAGAATGTAAATGCGTTACAGCCTTGCGAATAAATAGCGCTTGAAGATGTCTGCGTATCGTAGCAAAGGGGTTCTAATGCTTTTTAAATCGCGATATCGCATCTCATTTCTATGTTTCATGATAAGATATAATATTCACTGTGGAGTGGTATGTATACCCCGTATTCACCGCAATAGATTGTAAATGCGACACTTCCTTGCTATTTAATAGCATTTGCAGATGTCTACGTATCGGGGCAATAGAGTTCTGATGCTTCTTAAAACGCGAAATCGCATCTCATATCTGTGTTTCATGGTAAGATATAATATTCATTGTGAAGTGTTATGTACACCTAGAATTCACATAAAGAAAATTTAAATGCGACACTTCCTTGCTAGGGAATATTGTCTGCAGGTGCCTACGTATCGTAGCAATAGAGTTCCAATGCTTCTTAAAACTCGATATCGCATCTCATTCCTCTGTTTCATGATGAGATATATTATTCATTGCGAAGTGTTATGTATTCATCGCCTGCACTTCAAATGTATGTAAATGCGACATTTCGTTTCTAGGAAATAGTGTTTCCAGATGTCTACGTATCCAAGCAATAGAGTTCTAATGCATCGTATATCGCGATATCGCATCTCATTTCTATGTTTCATGATAAGCTATAATATTCATTGCGAAGTGTTAAGTATTCCTCGTCTGCACGTCAAATGTGTGTAAGTGCGACATTTCGTTTCTAGGAAATAGCGTTTGCAGATGTCTACGTATCGAAGCAATAGAGTTCTAATGCATCGAAAATCGCGATACCTCATCTCATTTCTATGTTCCATGATAACAAATAATATTCATTGTGCAATGTTATGTATACCCCGCATTCACTTCAAAAGAATGTAAATGCGACACTTCCTCGCTAGGAAGTAGCGTTTGCAGGTGTCTACGTATCGAAGCAATAGAGTTCTAACGCTTCTAAAAACGCGATATCGCATCTCATTTCTATGTTCATGATAAGATATAATATTCATTGTGGAGTGTTATGTATACTTAGTATTTACATCAATAAAATGTAAATGCGACACTTCCTTTCTAGGAAATAGCGTCTGCAGATGTCTACGTATCGAAGCAATAGAATTCTGATGCTTCTCAAAACGCGATATCGCATCTCATATCTATGTTTCATGATAAGATATAATATTCATTGCGAAGTGTCATGTATACCTCGCATACACTTCAAATGAATGTAAATGCGACAAATAGATGCTAGGAAAAAGAGTCTGCCGGTGTCTACGTATCGTAGCAATAGAGTTCCAATGCTTCTCTAAACGCGATATCGCATCTCATTTCTGTGTTTCATGATAAGATATAATATTCATTGCGAAGTGTCATGTATACCTCGTATTCACTTCAAAACAATGTAAATGCGACACTTCCTTTCGAGGAACTAGCGTTTGCGTATGTCTCCGTATCGAAGCAATAAATTTCTAATGCTTCTTAAATCGCGATATCGCATCTCATTTCTATGTTTCGTGATCAGATATAATATTCATTGCGAAGTGTCATGTATACCTCGTATTCACTTCAAAAGAATGTAAATGCGGAACTTCCTTGCTAGGACGTAGCGTTTGCAGATATCTACGTATCGAGGCAAGAGAGTTCTAATGCTTTTTATATCGCGATTTCGAATGTCATTTCTATGATTCGTGATAAGATATAATATTCATTGTGCAGTGTTATGTATACCTCGAATTCACATCAAATGAATGTAATTGCGACACATCCTTGCTAGGAAATAGCGTTTGCAGATGTCTACGAATCGAATAAATAGGGTTCTAATGCATCTTAAAGCGAGATGTCGCATCTCGTTTCTCTGTTTCATGATAAGGTATAATATTCATTGCGAAGTGTCATGTATACCTCGTATTCACTTCAAAAGAATGTAAAGGGACACTTCCTTAATAGGAAATAGCGCTTGCAGGTGTCTACGTATCGTTGCAATAGAGTTCTAATGCTTCTATAAACGGGATATCGCATCTCACTTCTATGTTTCATGATAAGATATAATATTCATTGCGAAGTGTCATGCATACCTCGTATTCACTTCAAATAAATGTAAATGCGCCACTTCCTTACTAGGAAATAGCGATTGCAGATGTCTACGTATCGTAGCATTTGACTTCTAATGCTTCTTAAATCGCGATATCGCACATCATTTCTAATTTCGTGGTAAGGTACAATATTCATTGTGGAGTATTATGTATACCTCGTGTTCACTTCAAAGGAATGTAAATGCTACACTTCCTTGCTAGATATTAGTGTTTGCAGCTATCTACGTATCGAAGCGATAGAGTTCTAAAACTTCTTAAAACAAGATATCGCATCTCATTTCTATGCTGCATGATAAGATATAATATTCATTGCGAAGTGTCATGTATACCTCGTATACACTTCAAATGAATGTAAATGCGACTCTTCCTTGCTGGGAAATATCGATTGCAGATGTCTACGTATCGAGGCAATAGATTTCTATTGCTTCTTACAACGCGATGTAGCATCTTATTTCTATGTTTCAGGATAAGATATAATATTCATAGCGAAGTGTCACTTATACCTCGCATACGCTTCTTATGAGTGTAAATGCGACACTTCCTTGCTAGGAAATAGCAATGGCAGATGTCTAGGTATCGAAGCAATAGAGCTCTCACGCTTCTTATAACGAGATATCGCATCTCAGTTCTATGTTTTATGATAAGATATAGTATTCATTGCGAAGTGTCATGTATTCTCGTCTACACTGCAAAAGAATGTAAATGCGACACTTCCTTACTGGGAAATAGCGTTTGCAGATACCTACGTATCGTAGCAATAGATTTTTAATGCTTCTTAAAACGCGATATCGCATCTCATTTCTATGCTTCATGATAAGATATAATATTCATTGTGGAGTGTTATGTATACCTCGTCTACACTTCAAACGAGTGTAAATGCGACACTTCCCTCCTGGGAAATAGCGTTGGCAGATGTCTACGGATTGAAGCATTAGGGTTCTAATACTTCTTAAAACGAGATATCGCATCTCATTTCTATGTTTCATGTTAAGATATAATATTCTTTGCGAAGTGTATCTCGCATACACTTCAAATGAATGTAAATCCGACACTTCCTTGCTAGGAAATAGCGTTTGCATATGTCTACGTATCGTAGCAAGATAGTTCTAATGCCTTTTAAAACGCGATATAGCATCTCCTTTCTATGTTTCATGATAAGATACAATATTCATTGCGAAGTGTCATGTATACCTCGTGTTCACTTCAAAAGAATGTAAATGCGACTATTGCCTGCTAGGAAATAGCGTTTGTACATGCCTACGTATCGTAGCAATAGAGTTCTAATGCTTCCTAGATCGCGATATCGCATCTCATTTATACGTTTCGTGATAAGATATAATATTCAATGCGAAGTGTCATGTATACCTCGTATTCACTTCAAAAGAATGTAAATGCGAACCTCCTTGCTAGGAAATAGCGTTTGCAGATATCTATGTATCGTAGCAATAGAGTTCTAATGCTTCTCAAAACGCGATATCGCATCTCATTTCTATGCTTCGTGATAAGATATAATATTCATTGCGAAGTGTCATGTATACCTCGTATTCACTTCAAAAGAATGTAAGTGCGACACTTCCGTGCTAGGAAATAGCGTTTGCAGATGTCTCCGCATCGAGGCCATAGAGTTTTAATGCTTCTTACAACGCGATATCGCATCTCTCTTCTATGTTTCATGATAAGATATAACATTCATTGCGAAGTGTCATGTATACCTCGTATTCTCTCCAAACGAATGTAAATGCGACACTTCCTTGCTAGGAAATAGCGTTTACAGATCTCTTCGTACCGAAGCAATAGAAATCTGTTACTTCTTAAAACGGGATATCGCATCTCATTTCTACGTTTCATGACAAGATATAATATTCATTGCGAGGTGTCATGTATTCCTCGTATTTACATCTAAAGAATGTAAATACGACACTTCCTTGCTACGTAATAGCGTTTGCAAATGTCTACGTATCGAAGCAATAGAGTTCTAAAGCTTCTTAAAACACGATATCGCATCTCATTTCTATGTTTCATGATAAGATCTATTATTCATTGCAAAGTGTCACTTATACCTCGTATTCACTTCAAATGAATGTAAGTGCGACACTTCCGTGCTAGGAAATAGCGTTTGCAGATGTCTCCGCATCGAGGCCATAGAGTTTTAATGCTTCTTACAACGCGATATCGCATCTCTCTTCTATGTTTCATGATAAGATATAATATTCATTGCGAAGTGTCATGTATACCTTGTGTTAAATTCAAAAGAATGTAAATGCGACTATTGCTTGCAAGGAAATAGCGTTTGCAGATGTCTACGTATCGTAGCAAAAGAGTCCTAATGCTTCTTAAAACGAGATGTCACATTTCATTTCTATGTTTCGTGATAAGTTATAGTATTGATTCCGAAGTGTCTTGTATACCTCGAATTCACTTCAAAAGGATGTAAATGCGGCTATTGCCTGCTAGGAAATAGCGTTTGCGGATGTCTAATTATCGTAGCAATAGGGTTCTAATGCTACTTAAATCGCGATATCGCATCTCATTTATGTGTTTCGTGATAAGATATAATATTCATTGCGAAGTGTCATGTGTACCTCGTATTCACTTCAAAAGAATGTAAGTGCGACACTTCTATGCTAGGAAATAGAGTTTGCAGATGTCTCCGCATGGGGGCCATAGATTTCTAATGCTTCTTAAAACGCGATGTCGCATCTCTCTTCTATGTTTCATGATAGGATATAACATTCATTGCGAAGTGTCATGTATACCTCGTATTCTCTCCAAACGAATGTAAATGCGACACTTCCTTGCTAGGAAATGGCGTATTCAGATGTCTACGTATCGTAGCAGTAGAGTTCTAATGCTTCTTAAAACGCGATATCGCATCTCATTTCTATGTTTCATGATAAGATATAATATCCATTGCGAAGTGCAATGTATACCTCGTATTCACTTCAAATGAATGTAAATGCGACACTTCCTTGCTAGGAAATAGCGTTTGCAGATGTCTACGTATCGAGGCAATAGTTCTCTAATGCTTCTTAAAACGCGATATCGCATCTCATTTCTATGTGTCATGATAAGATACAATATCCATTCCGAAGTGCCATGTATACTTCGTATTCATTTCAAAAAAATGTAAATGCGACACTTCCTTGCTAGGAAATAGCGTTTGCAGATCTCTCCGTACCGAAGCAATAGAGATCTATTACTTCTTAAAACGGGATATCGCATCTCATTTCTATGTTTCATGACAAGATATAATATTCATTGCGAAGTGTCATGTATTCCTCGTATTTACATCTAAAGAATGTAAATGCGACACTTGCTTGCTAGGTAATAGCGTTTGCAGAGGTCTATGTATCGTAGCAATAGAGTTCTAACGCTTCTCAAAACGCGATATCGCATCTCATTTCTATGTTTGATGATAAGATATAATATCCATTGCGCAGTGTCATGTATACCTCGTATTCACTTCAAAGGAATGTAAATGCGACACTTGCTTGCTAGGAATTAGCGTTTGCAGATCTCTCCGTACCGAAGCAATAGAGATCTATTACTTCTTAAAACGAGATATCGCATCTCATTTCTATGTTTCATGACAAGATATAATATTCATTGCGAAGTGTCATGTATTCCTCGTATTTACATATAAAGAATGTGAATGCGACACTTCCTTGCTAGGAAGTAACGTTTGCAGAGTTCTACGTATCGTAGCAATAGAGTTCTAATGCTTCTTAAAACGCGATATCGCACCTCATTTCTAAGTTTCAGGATAAGATATAATATCCATTCCGAAGTGTCATGTGTACCTCGTATTCACTTCAAATGAATATAATGCGACACTTTCTTGCTAGGAAATGGCGGTTGCAGATGTCTACGTATCGTAGCAATAGAGTTCTAATACTGCTTATAACGCGATTTCGCATCTCACTTCTATGTTTCATGATAAGGTATAATATTCATTGCGAAGTGTCATGTACACCTCCTCTTCACTTCAAAAGAATGTAACTGCGACACTTCCTTTCTAGGAAATAGCGTTTGCAGAGGTATATGTATCGTAGCACTAGAGTTCTAAAGCTTCTTAAAACACGATATCGCATCTCATTCCTATGTTTTATGATAAGATCTATTGTTCATTGCGAAGTGTCACTTATACCTCGTATTCACTTCAAATGAATGTAAATGCGACACTTCCTTGCTAGGAAATAGCGTTTGCAGATGTCTACGTATCGAGGCAATAGTGCTCTAATGCTTCTTCAAACGCGATATCGCATCTCATATCTATGTTTTATGATAAGATATAATATCCATTCCGATGTGTCATGTATACCTCGTATTCACTTCAAATGAATGTAAATGCGACTCTTCCTTGCTGGGAAATAACGATTGCAGATCTCTACGTATCGAAGCAATAGAGTTATAATGCTGCTTATAACGAGATGTCGCATCGTATTTCTACGTTTTATGATAAGATATAATATTCATTGCGAAATGTCATTTATTCCTCGTATTCACATTAAAAGAATGTAAATGCGACACTTCCTTGATGGGTAATAGAGTTTGCAAATGTCCACGTATCGAAGCAATAGAGTTCTAAAGCTTCTTAAACCACGATATCGCATCTCATTTCTATGTTTCATATTAAGACCTATTATTCATTGCGGAGTGTCACTTATGGCTCGTATTCACTCCAAAAGAATGTAAAGGCGACACTTCCATACTAGGAAATAGCGTTTGCAGATGTCTACGTATCGAAGCAATGGAGTTATAATGCTCCCTATAACGAGATGTCGCATCGTATTTCTACTTTTTATGATAAGATATAATATTCATTGCGATGCGTCATGTATACATCGTATTCCTTTCAAAAGAATGTAAATGCGACACTTGCTTGCTAGGAAATAGCGTTTTCAGATGTCTACGTACGGAAGAAATAGAGTTCTAATGCTTCTTAAAAACGTATATCGCATCTCAGTTCATGTTTCATGATAAGATATATTATTCATTGCGATGTGTCGTGAATACCTCGCATACACTTCAAATGAATGTAAATGCTACACTTTCTTGCTAGGAAACAGCGTTTGCAGATGTCTATGTATCGAAGCAATAGAGCTCTAATGCTTCTTAAAACACGATATCGCATCTCATTTCTATGTTTCATGATAAGATCTATTATTCATTGCGAAGTGTCACTTACACCTCGTATTCATTTCAAAAGAATGTATGTGCGACACTTCCTTGCTAGGAAATAGCGTTTGCTGATCTCTCCGTACCGAAGCAATAGGGATCTATTACTTCTTAAAACGGGATATCGCATCTCATTTCTACGTTTCAAGACAAGATATAATATTCATTGCGAAGTGTCATGTATTCCTCGTATTTACATCTAAAGAATGTAAATGCGACACTTCCTTGCTAGGTAATAGCGTTTGCAAGTGTCTACGTATCGAAGCAATAGGTATCTAAAGCTTCTTAAAACACGATATCGCATCCCATTTCTATGTTTCATGATAAGATCTATTATTCATTGCGAAGTGTCACTTCTACCTCGTATTCACTTCAAATGAATGTAAATGCGACACTTCCTTGCTAGGAAATAGCGTTTGCAGATGTCTTCGTATCGTAGAAATAGGGTTCTAACACTTTTTAGAACGCGATATCGCATCTCACTTCTATGTTTCATGACAAGGTATAATATTCATTGCGAAATGTCAATTATTCCTCGTATTCACATTAAAAGAGTGTAAATGCGACACTTCCTTGATAGGTAATAGCGTTTGCAAATGTCCACGTATCGAAGCAATAGAGTTCTAAAGCTTCTTAAACCACGATATCGCATCTCATTTCTATGTTTCATGATAAGACCTATTATTCATTGCGGAGTGTCACTTATGGCTCGTATTCACTCCAAAAGAATGTAAAGGCGACACTTCCATGCTAGGATATAGCGTTTGCAGATGTCTACGTATCGAAGCAATAGAGTTATAATGCTCCCTATAACGCGAGATGTCGCATCGTATTTCTACGTTTTATGATAAGATATAATATTCATTGCGATGCGTCATGTATACATCGTATTCCTTTCAAAAGAAAGTAAATGCGACACTTGCTTGCTAGGAAATAGCGTTTTCAGATGTCTACGTACGGAAACAATAGAGTTCTAATGCATCTAAAAATGGGATATCGCACCTCAGTTCTATGTTACATGATAAGATATATTATTCATTGCGAAGTGTCATGTATACCTCGTATTCTTTTCAAAAGAATGTAAGTGCGACACTTCCTTGCCAGGAAATAGCGTTTCCAGATGTCTACGTATCGAGGCAATAGAGTTCTAACGCTTCTTAAAACGGGATATCGCATCCCACTTCTATGTTCCATCATAAGGTATAATATTCATTGCGAAGTGTCATGTATACCTCGTACTCACCTCAAAAGAATGTAACTGCGACACTTCCTTGCTAGGAAGTAGCGTCTCCAGATGTCTATGTATCGAAGCAGTATAGTTCTAATGCTTCTTCAAACGGGATATCGCATCTCATTTCTATGTTTCATGATGAGATATAATATTCATTGCGAAGTGTTATGCAGAGCTCGCATACACTTCAAATGAATGTAACTGCGACACTTTCTTGCTAGCAAGTAGCGTTTCCAGATGTCTACGTATCGAAGCAACAGAGTTCTAATGCTTCTTAAAACGGGACATCGCATCTCATTTCTATGTTTCATGATAAGATATAATATCCACTGCGAAGTGTTATGTATACCTCGCATACACTTCAAATAAATGTAAATGCGACACTTCCTTGCTAGGAAAGAGCGTTTGCAGATGCCTACGTATCGTAGCAATAAATTTCTAACGCTTCATAAAGCTCGATATCGCATCTCATTTCTATGATTCGTGATAAGATATAATATTCATTGCAAACTGTTATGTACGCCTCGTATTCACTTCAGGTGAATGTAACTGCGACACTTCCTTGTTTGGAAGTAGCGTTTCCAGATGTCTACGTAACGGAGCAATAACGTTCTAATGCTTCTTAGAGCGCGATATCGCATCTCACTTCTACGTTTCATGATAAGGTATAATTATCATTGCGAAGTGTCATGTATACCTCGTGTTCACTTCAAAGGAGTGATAATGCGACACTTCCTTGCTAGGAAGTAGCGCTTGCAGATGTCTACCTATCGAAGCAATAGAGATCTGGTGCATCTTTAATCGCGATATCGCTTCCCATTCCTATGTCTCATGATAAGATATGATATTCATTGCGAAGTGTCATGTATACCTCGTATTCACCTCAAAAGAATGTAACTGCGACACTTCCTTCCTAGGAAGTAGCGTTTCCAGATGTCTACGTATCGAAGCAATATAGTTCTGATGCTTCTTCAAACGAGATATCGCATCTCATTTCTATGTTTCATAATGAGATATAATATTCATTGCGATGTGTCATGAATACCTCGCATACACTTCAAATGTATGTAAATGCGACACTTCCTTGCTAGGAAATAGCGTGTGCAGATGTCTACGTATTGTAGGAATAGAGTTCTAATGCTTCTTAAAACGCGATATCGCTTCTCATTTCTAAGTTTCATGATAAGATATAATATTCATTGCGAAGTGTTATGTATACCTCGTATTCACTTCAAAAGAATGTAAATGCCACACTTCCTTGCTAGGATATAGCGTTTTCAGATGTCTCGCATCGAAGGAATATAGTACTAATGTTTCTTAATACGAGATATCGCTTCTCATTTCTATGTTTCATGATAAGATATAATATTCATTGCGAAATGTTATGTATACCTCGTATTCACATTAAAAGAATGTAACTGCGAGACTTCCTTCCTAGTAAGTTACGTTTCCAGATGTCAACGTATCGAAGCAATATAGTTCTAATGCTTCTTCAAACGGGATATCGCATCCCATTTCCATGTTTCATGATGAGATATAATATTCATTGCGAAGTGTTATGCATACCTCGCATGCACATCAAATGAATATAAAAGTGACACTTCCTTGCTAGGAAATAGCGTTGGCAGATGTCCAAGTATCGAAGCAATAGAGTTCTAATGCTTCTCAGAAAGCGATATCGCATCTCATTCCTATGTTTCTTCAATCGTCATATCGCATCTCATATCTACGTTTCATGATAAGATGTAATATTCATTGCGTAGTGTCATGTATACCCCGTATTCACTTCAAATGATTGCAAATGCGACACTTCCATGCTGGGATATAGCGTTTGCGGATGTCTACGTATCGTAGCAATAGAGTTCTAATGCTTCTTACAACGGGATATCGCAACTCTTTCCTATGTGTCATGATAGGGTATAGTATTCATTGTGGATTGTTATGTATACCTCGTATTCACTTCGAAAGAATATAAATGCGACACTTCCTTGCTATTAAATAGCGTTTGCAGATGTCTACATATCGAAGCAATAGGTTTCTAATGCTTCTTAAAACGCGATATCGCATCTCATTTCTATGTTTCATAATAAGATATAATATTCATTGGGAAGTGTCATGTATACCTCGTATTCACTTCAAAGAATGTAAGTGCGACACTTCCATGCTAGGAAATAGCGTTTGCGGATGTCTACGTGTCGTAGCAATAGAGTTGTAATGCTTCTTAAAACGCGATATCGCATCTCAATTCTAAGTTTCATGATAATACATAATAGTCATTGCGAAATGTAACTTATACCTCGAATACACTTCAAAAGAATGTAAATGCGACACTTCCTTGCTAGGAAATAGCGTTTGCAGATGTCTACGTATCGTAGCAATAGTGTTCTAATGCATCTTAAAACGCGATATCGCATTTCATTTTTATGTTTCGTCATAAGATATATTATTCATTGCGAAGTATGTGTATGCCTCGTATTCACTTCAAATGAATGCAAATGCGACACTTCCTTGCTAGGTAATAGTGTTTCCAGATATCAACGTACCGTAGCTATAGAGTTCTAAAGCTTCTTATAACAAGATATCGCATCTCATTTCTATGTTTCATGATAAGATATAGTATTCATTGCGAAGTGTCATGTATACCTCGTATTCACCTCAAAGGAATGTAAATGCGACACTTCCTTGCTAGGAAATAGCTTTTGCAGATGTCTACGTATCGAAGCAATAGAGTTCTAATGCTTCTTAAATCGCGATATCGCATCTCATATCTATGTTTCATGGTAAGATATAATATTCATTGTGCAGTGTTATGTATACCTCGTATTCACCTCAAAAGAATGTATATGCCTTGACACTTCCTTGCTAGGAAATAGCGTTTGCAGATGTCTACGTAACGAAGCAATAGATTTCTAATGCTTCTTAAATCGTCATATCGCATCTCATATCTACGTTTCATGATAAGATATAATATTCACTGCGAAGTGCTATGTATACCTCGTATTCCTTTCAAAAGAATGTAAATGCGACAGTTCCTTGTTAGGAAGTAGCGTTTGCAGATGTCTACGTATCGAAGCAATAGGGTTCTAATGCATTTTAAATCGCGATATCGCATCTCATATCTATGTTTCATGGTAAGATATAATATTCATTGTGCAGTGTTATGTATACCTCGTATTCACCTCAAAAGAATGTATATGCCTTGACACTTCCTTTCTAGGAAATAGCGTTTCCAGATGGTTACGTATCGAAGCAATATATTTCTAATGCTTCTGAAAACGCGATATCGCATCTCCTTTCTATGTTTCGTGATAAGATATAATATTCATGGTGGAGTGTCATGTCTACTTCGTATTCACCTCAAAAGTATGTAAATGCGACATTTCCTTGTTAGGAAATAGCGTTTGCAGATATCTACGTATAGTGGCATTAGAGTTTTAATGCTTCTCAAAATGCGATTTCGCATATCATTTCTTTGTCTCATGATAAGATATAATATTCATTGCGAAGTGTCATGTATACCTCGTATTCACTTCAAAATAATGTAAATGCGATACTACCTTGCTATTACAAAGTATTTGCACAAGTCTACGAATCGTAGCAATAGACATCTAATGCATTCAAGTAGCGATATCGCATCTCACTTCTATGTTTCATGACAAGATATAATATTCATTGGGAAGTGTCATGTATACCTCGTATTCACTTCAAAAGAATGTAAATGGGACATTTTCTTGCTAGGAAATAGCGTTTGCAGATGTCTCCGTATCGAAGCAATAGCGTTCTATTGCTTCTTAAATCGCGATATCGCATTTCATTTTTATGTTTCGTGGTAAGGTATAATATTCATTGTAGAGGGTTATGAATACCTCGTATTCGCTTCAAAAAAATGTAAGTGCGACACTACCACGCTAGGAAATTGTGTTTGTAGATGTCTACGTATCGAAGCAGTAGTGTTCAAAAAGCTTGTTAATTCGCGATATCGCATCTCATTCCTATGTTTTGTGATAAGATACAATATTCATTGTCTAGTTTTATGTATCCCTCGTATTCACATCAACAGAATGTAAATGCGACACTTGCGTGCTAGGAAATAGCGTTTCCAGATGTATACGTATCGAAGCAATACACTTCTAATGCTTCATAAATCGCCATAGCGCATCTCATTTCTATGTTTTATGATAAGACATAATATTCATTGTGCAGTGTTATGTATATCTCGTCGACTCTTCAAATGAATGTAAATGCGACACTTCCTTGCTAGGAAATACCGTTTGCCGATGTCTACGTCTCGAAGCAATAGTGTTCTAATGCTTCTTAAATCGCCATATCGCATCTCATTTCTATGTTTCATGATAAGATATAATATTCATTGTGCAGTGTTATGTATACCTCGCATTCACCTCAAAAGAATGTATATGCCTTGACACTTCCTTGCTAGGAAATAGCGTTTGCAGATGTTTACGTATCGAAGCAATAGAGTTCTAATGCTTCTTAAATCGTCATATCGCATCTCATATCTACGTTTCTTGATAAGATATAATATTCATTGCGAAGTGCTATGTATACCTCGTATTCCTTTCAAAAGAATGTAAATGCGACACTTCCTTGCTTGGAAATGGCGTTTGCAGATGTCTACGTATCGAAGCAATAGGGATCTAATGCATCTTAAACCGCCATATCGCTTCTCATTTCTATGTTTCATGATAAAATGTAATATTCATTGCGATGTGTCATGTATACCTCGTATTCATTTCAAACGAATGCAAATGCGACACTTCCTTTCTAGGAAATAGCATTTGCAGATGTCTACGTATCGAAGCAATAGAGTTCTAATGCTTCTCAAAACGCGATATCGCATCTCATTCGTACGTTTCATGATAAGATATAATATTTAATGTGCAGTGTTATGTACTCCTCGTATTCACTTCAAAAGAAAGTGAATGCGACAATACCTTGCTAGGAAATAGCGTTTGCAGATGTCTCCGTATCGCAGAAATAGTGTTCTAATGCTTCTTAAATCGCGATATCGCATCACATTTCTATGTTTCGTGATAAGATATAATATTCATTGCGAAGTGTCATGCATACCTCGTATTCACATCAAAAGAATGTAAATGCAACACTTCCTTCCTAGGAAATAGCGTCTGCAGATATCTACGTATCGAAGCAATAGAATTCTAATGCTTCTTAAATTGTCATATCGCCTCTCATTCCTATGTTTCATGATAAGATATAATATTCATTGCGAAGTGTCATGTATACCTCGTATTTCTTTCAAAAGAATGTAAATGCGACACTTCCTTGCTAGGAAGTAGCGCTTGCAGATGTCTACGTATCGTAGCATTATTGTCATAATGCTTCTCAAAACGCGATATCGCTACTCATTTCTATGTTTCATGATAAGATATAATATTCATTGCGGAGTGTCATGTATACCTCGTATTTCTTTCAAAAGAATGTAAATGCGACACTTCCTTGCTAGGAAGTAGCGCTTGCAGATGTCTACGTATCGTAGCATTATTGTTATAATGCTTCTCAAAACGCGATATCGCTACTCATTTCTATGTTTCATGATAAGATATAATATTCATTGTGCAGAGTTATGTATACCTCGTATTCACTTCAAAAGAATGTAAACGCAACACTTCCTTGACAGGAAACAGCGTTTGCAGATGTCTACGTATCGAAGCAATAGAGTTCTAATGCTTCTTAAATCGTCATATCGCATCTCATATCAATGTTTCATGATAAGATATAATATTCATTGCGAAGTGTCATGTATACCTCCTATTCCTTTCAAAAGAATGTAAATGCGATACTTCCTTGCTAGGAAGTAGCGTTTGCTGATGCCTACGTATCGAACCAATAGACTTCTAATGCTTCTTAAATCGCCATATCGCATCTCATTTCTATGTTTCATGATAAGATATAATATTCAGTGTGCAGTGTTATGTATATCTCGTCTATACTTCAAATGGATGTAAATGCGACACTTCCTTGCTAGGAAATAGCGTTTGCAGACGTCTACGTTTCGTGGCATTAGATTTCTAATGCTTCTTAAAACGCGATATCGCATCTCACTTCTATGTTTCATGATAAGATATAATATTCATTGCAAAGTGTCATGTATACCTCGTATTCGCTTCAAAAGAATGTAAATCCGACTATTCCTTGCTAGGAAATAGCGTTTGCAGATATCTCCGCATCGAGGCATTAGTGTTCTAATGCTGCTTAAAACGCGATATCGCATCTCACTTTTATGTTTCATGATGTGATACAATATTCATTGCGATGTGTCATGTATACCTCGTATTCACTTCAAAAGAATGTTAATGCTACACTTCCATACTAGGAAATAGCGTTTGCAGATGCCTACGCATCGTAGCAATAGAGTTGTAGTGCTTCTCAAAATGCGATATTGCATCCCATTTCTATGCTTCATGATAAGATATAATATTCATTGCGAAGTGTCATGTATACCTCGTATTCACTCCAATCGAATGTAAATGCGACACTTCCTAGCTAGGAAATAGCGTTTTCAGATGTCCACGTATCGTAGCAATAGAGTTCTAATGCTTCTTAAATCGTCATATCGCATCTCATTTCTATGTTTCATGATAAGATATAATATTCAGTGCGAAGTGTCATGTGTACCTCGTATTCCTTTCATAAGAATGTAAATGCGAATCTTCCTTGCTAGGAAGTAGCGTTTGCAGATGTCTACGTATCGAACCAACAGATTTCTAATACTTCTTAAATCGCGATATCGCATCACATTTCTATGTTTCATGATAAGATATAATATTCATTGTGCAGTGTTATGTATACCTCGTATTCACTTCAAAAGTATGTAAATGCGACACATCCTTGCTAGGAAGTTTCGTTTGCAGATGTCTACGTATCGAAGCAATAGATTTCTAATGCTTCTTAAATCGTCATATCGCATCTCATTTCTATGTTTCATGATAAGATATAATATTCATTGCGAAGTGTCATGTATACCTCGTATTCACTCCAATCGAATGTAAATGCGACACTTCCTAGCTAGGAAATAGCGTTTTCAGATGTCCACGTATCGTAGCAATAGAGTTCTAATGCTTCTTAAATCGTCATATCGCATCTCATTTCTATGTTTCATGATAACATATAATATTCATTGCGATGTGTCATGTATACCTCGTATTCCTTTCAAAAGAATGTAAATGCGACACTTCCTTGATAGGAAATAGCGTTTGCAGGTGTCTCCGTAACGAAGAAATAGTGTTCTAATGCTTCTTAAATCGCGATATCGCATCTCATTTCTATGTTTCATGATAAGATATAATATTCATTGTGCAGTGTTATGTATATCTCGTCTACTCTTCAAATGAATGTAAATGCGACACTTCCTTGCTAGGAAATACCGTTTGCCGATGTCTACGTCTCGAAGCAATAGTGTTCTAATGCTTCTTAAATCGCCATATCGCATCTCATTTCTATGTTTCATGATAAGATATAATATTCATTGTGCAGTGTTATGTATACCTCGTATTCACCTCAAAAGAATGTATATGCCTTGACACTTCCTTGCTAGAAAATAGCGTTTGCAGATGTCTACGTATCGAAGCAATAGAGTTCTAATGCTTCTTAAATCGTCATATCGCATCTCATATCTACGTTTCTTGATAAGATATAATATTCATTGCGAAGTGCTATGTATACCTCGTATTCCTTTCAAAAGAATGTAAATGCGACACTTCCTTGCTTGGAAATGGCGTTTGCAGATGTCTACGTATCGAAGCAATATAGTTCTAATGCTTCTCAAAACGCGATATCGCATCTCATTCGTACGTTTCATGATAAGATATAATATTTAATGTGCAGTGTTATGTACTCCTCGTATTCACTTCAAAAGAAAGTGAATGCGACAATACCTTGCTAGGAAATAGCTTTTGCAGATGTCTCCGTATCGCAGAAATAGTGTTCTAATGCTTCTTAAATCGCGATATCGCATCACATTTCTATGTTTCGTGATAAGATATAATATTCATTGCGAAGTGTCATGTATACCTCGTATTTCCTTCAAAAGAATGTAAATGCGACACTTCCTTGCTAGGAAGTAGCGCTTGCAGATGTCTACGTATCGTAGCATTATTGTTATAATGCTTCTCAAAACGCGATATCGCTACTCATTTCTATGTTTCATGATAAGATATAATATTCATTGCGAAGTGTCATGTATACCTCGTATTTCTTTCAAAAGAATGTAAATGCGACACTTCCTTGCTAGGAAGTAGCGCTTGCAGATGTCTACGTATCGTAGCATTATTGTTATAATGCTTCTCAAAACGCGATATCGCTACTCATTTCTATGTTTCATGATAAGATATAATATTCATTGCGAAGTGTCATGTATATCTCGTCTATACTTCAAATGGATGTAAATGCGACTGATGCTTGCTAGGAAATAGCGTTTGCAGATGTCTACGTATCGTAGCAATAGCGTTCTAATGCTACTTAAAACGCGATATCGCATCTCTCTTCTATGTTTCATGATAAGATATAATATTCATTGCGAAGTGTCGTGTATACCCCGTATTCGCTTCAAAAGAATGTAAGTGCGACACTTCCATGCTAGGAAATAGCGTTTGCAGATGTCTACGTATCGAAGCAATAGATTTCTAAATCTTGCTAATTCGCGATACCGCATCTCATATCTATGTTTCATGATAATATATAATATTCATTGCGAAGTTTAATGTACACCTCGCATACAATTCAAACGAATGTGAATGCGACAGTTCCTTGAGAGGAAATAGTGTTTGCAGATGTCTACGTATCGAAGCAATTGTGTTCTAATGCTTCTTAAATTGCGATATCGCAACTCATTTCTATGTTTCATGTAAGATATAATATTCATTGTGCAGTGTTATGCTTACCTCGTATTCACTTCAAAAGAATGGAAATGCGACGCTTCCATGCTAGGAAGTAGCGTTTGCAGATGTCTACGTATCGAAGCAATAGAGTTCTAATGCTTCTTAAATCGTCATATCGCATCTCATTTCTATGTTTCATGATAAGATATAATATTCATTGCGAAGTGTCATGTGTACCTCGTATTCCTTTCATAAGAATGTAAATGCGAATCTTCCTTGCTGGGAAGTAGCGTTTGCAGATGTCTATCGAACCAACAGATTTCTAATGCTTCTTAAATTGCGATATCGCATCTCATTTCTATGTTTCATGATAAGATATAATATTCATTGTGCAGTGTTATGCTTACCTCGTATTCACTTCAAAAGAATGGAAATGCGACGCTTCCATGCTAGGAAGTAGCGTTTGCAGATGTCTACGTATCGAAGCAATAGAGTTCTAATGCTCCTTAAATCGTCATATCCCATCTCATTTCTATGTTTCATGATAAGATATAATATTTAATCTGCAGTGTTATGTACTCCTCGTATTCACTTCAAAAGAAAGTGAATGCCACAATTCCTTGCTAGGAAATAGCGTTTGCAGATGCCTACATATCGAACCAACAGATTTCCAATACATCTTAAATTGCGATATCGCATCACATTTCTATGTTTCATGATAAGATATAATATTCATTGTGCAGTGTTATGTATACCTCGTATTCACTTCAAAAGAATGTAAATGCGACACTTCCTTGCTAGGAAGTTTCGTTTGCAGATGTCTACGTATCGAAGCAATAGATTTCTAATGCTTTTTAAATCGTCATATCGCATCTCATTTCTATGTTTCATGATAAGATATAATATTCATTGCGAAGTGTCATGTATACCTCGTATTTCTTTCAAAAGAATGTAAATGCGACACTTCCTTGCTAGGAAGTAGCGCTTGCAGATGTCTACGTATCGTAGCATTATTGTCATAATGCTTCTCAAAACGCGATATCGCTACTCATTACTATGTTTCATGATAAGATATAATATTCATTGCGGAGTGTCATGTATACCTCGTATTTCTTTCAAAAGAATGTAAATGCGACACTTCCTTGCTAGGAAGTAGCGCTTGCAGATGTCTACGTATCGTAGCATTATTGTTATAATGCTTCTCAAAACGCGATATCGCTACTCATTTCTACGTTTCATGATAAGATATAATATTCATTGTGCAGAGTTATGTATACCTCGTATTCACTTCAAAAGAATGTAAACGCAACACTTCCTTGCCAGGAAACAGCGTTTGCAGATGTCTACGTATCGAAGCAATAGAGTTCTAATGCTTCTTAAATCGTCATATCGCATCTCATATCTATGTTTCATGATAAGATATAATATTCATTGCGAAGTGTCATGTATACCTCCTATTCCTTTCAAAAGAATGTAAATGCGATACTTCCTTGCTAGGAAGTAGCGTTTGCTGATGCCTACGTATCGAACCAATAGACTTCTAATGCTTCTTAAATCGCCATATCGCATCTCATTTCTATGTTTCATGATAAGATATAATATTCAGTGTGCAGTGTTATGTATATCTCGTCTATACTTCAAATGGATGTAAATGCGACACTTCCTTGCTAGGAAATAGCGTTTGCAGACGTCTACGTTTCGTGGCATTAGATTTCTAATGCTTCTTAAAACGCGATATCGCATCTCACTTCTATGTTTCATGATAAGATATAATATTCATTGCAAAGTGTCATGTATACCTCGTATTCGCTTCAAAAGAATGTAAATCCGACTATTCCTTGCTAGGAAATAGCGTTTGCAGATATCTCCGCATCGAGGCATTAGTGTTCTAATGCTGCTTAAAACGCGATATCGCATCTCACTTTTATGTTTCATGATGAGATACAATATTCATTGCGATGTGTCATGTATACCTCGTATTCACTTCAAAAGAATGTTAATGCTACACTTCCATACTAGGAAATAGCGTTTGCAGATGCCTACGCATCGTAGCAATAGAGTTGTAGTGCTTCTCAAAATGCGATATTGCATCCCATTTCTATGCTTCATGATAAGATATAATATTCATTGCGAAGTGTCATGTATACCTCGTATTCACTCCAATCGAATGTAAATGCGACACTTCCTAGCTAGGAAATAGCGTTTTCAGATGTCCACGTATCGTAGCAATAGAGTTCTAATGCTTCTTAAATCGTCATATCGCATCTCATTTCTATGTTTCATGATAAGATATAATATTCAGTGCGAAGTGTCATGTGTACCTCGTATTCCTTTCATAAGAATGTAAATGCGAATCTTCCTTGCTAGGAAGTAGCGTTTGCAGATGTCTACGTATCGAACCAACAGATTTCTAATACTTCTTAAATCGCGATATCGCATCACATTTCTATGTTTCATGATAAGATATAATATTCATTGTGCAGTGTTATGTATACCTCGTATTCACTTCAAAAGTATGTAAATGCGACACTTCCTTGCTAGGAAGTTTTGTTTGCAGATGTCTACGTATCGAAGCAATAGATTTCTAATGCTTCTTAAATCGTCATATCGCATCTCATTTCTATGTTTCATGATAAGATATAATATTCATTGCGAAGTGTCATGTATACCTCGTATTCACTCCAATCGAATGTAAATGCGACACTTCCTAGCTAGGAAATAGCGTTTTCAGATGTCCACGTATCGTAGCAATAGAGTTCTAATGCTTCTTAAATCGTCATATCGAATCTCATTTCTATGTTTCATGATAACATATAATATTCATTGCGATGTGTCATGTATACCTCGTATTCCTTTCAAAAGAATGTAAATGCGACACTTCCTTGATAGGAAATAGCGTTTGCAGGTGTCTCCGTAACGAAGAAATAGTGTTCTAATGCTTCTTAAATCGCGATATCGCATCTCATTTCTATGTTTCATGATAAGATATAATATTCATTGTGTAGTGTTATGTATATCTCGTCTACTCTTCAAATGAATGTAAATGCGACACTTCCTTGCTAGGAAATACCGTTTGCCGATGTCTACGTCTCGAAGCAATAGTGTTCTAATGCTTCTTAAATCGCCATATCGCATCTCATTTCTATGTTTCATGATAAGATATAATATTCATTGTGCAGTGTTATGTATACCTCGTATTCACCTCAAAAGAATGTATATGCCTTGACACTTCCTTGCTAGAAAATAGCGTTTGCAGATGTCTACGTATCGAAGCAATAGAGTTCTAATGCTTCTTAAATCGTCATATCGCATCTCATATCTACGTTTCTTGATAAGATATAATATTCATTGCGAAGTGCTATGTATACCTCGTATTCCTTTCAAAAGAATGTAAATGCGACACTTCCTTGCTTGGAAATGGCGTTTGCAGATGTCTACGTATCGAAGCAATATAGTTCTAATGCTTCTCAAAACGCGATATCGCATCTCATTCGTACGTTTCATGATAAGATATAATATTTAATGTGCAGTGTTATGTACTCCTCGTATTCACTTCAAAAGAAAGTGAATGCGACAATACCTTGCTAGGAAATAGCGTTTGCAGATGTCTCCGTATCGCAGAAAAAGTGTTCTAATGCTTCTTAAATCGCGATATCGCATCACATTTCTATGTTTCGTGATAAGATATAATATTCATTGCGAAGTGTCATGCATACCTCGTATTCACATCAAAAGAATGTAAATGCAACACTTCCTTCCTAGGAAATAGCGTCTGCAGATATCTACGTATCGAAGCAATAGAATTCTAATGCTTCTTAAATTGTCATATCGCCTCTCATTCCTATGTTTCATGATAAGATATAATATTCATTGCGAAGTGTCATGTATACCTCGTATTTCCTTCAAAAGAATGTAAATGCGACACTTCCTTGCTAGGAAGTAGCGCTTGCAGATGTCTACGTATCGTAGCATTATTGTTATAATGCTTCTCAAAACGCGATATCGCTACTCGTTTCTACGTTTCATGATAAGATATAATATTCATTGCGAAGTGTCATGTATACCTCGTATTTCTTTCAAAAGAATGTAAATGCGACACTTCCTTGCTAGGAAGTAGCGCTTGCAGATGTCTACGTATCGTAGCATTATTGTTATAATGCTTCTCAAAACGCGATATCGCTACTCATTTCTATGTTTCATGATAAGATATAATATTCATTGCGAAGTGTCATGTGTATCTCGTCTATACTTCAAATGGATGTAAATGCGACTGATGCTTGCTAGGAAATAGCGTTTGCAGATGTCTACGTATCGTAGCAATAGCGTTCTAATGCTACTTAAAACGCGATATCGCATCTCTCTTCTATGTTTCATGATAAGATATAATATTCATTGCGAAGTGTCGTGTATACCCCGTATTCGCTTCAAAAGAATGTAAGTGCGACACTTCCATGCTAGGAAATAGCGTTTGCAGATGTCTACGTATCGAAGCAATAGATTTCTAAATCTTGCTAATTCGCGATACCGCATCTCATATCTATGTTTCATGATAATATATAATATTCAATGCGAAGTTTAATGTACACCTCGCATACAATTCAAACGAATGTGAATGCGACAGTTCCTTGAGAGGAAATAGTGTTTGCAGATGTCTACGTATCGAAGCAATTGTGTTCTAATGCTTCTTAAATTGCGATATCGCAACTCATTTCTATGTTTCATGTAAGATATAATATTCATTGTGCAGTGTTATGCTTACCTCGTATTCACTTCAAAAGAATGGAAATGCGACGCTTCCATGCTAGGAAGTAGCGTTTGCAGATGTCTACGTATCGAAGCAATAGAGTTCTAATGCTTCTTAAATCGTCATATCGCATCTCATTTCTATGTTTCATGATAAGATATAATATTCATTGCGAAGTGTCATGTGTACCTCGTATTCCTTTCATAAGAATGTAAATGCGAATCTTCCTTGCTGGGAAGTAGCGTTTGCAGATGTCTATCGAACCAACAGATTTCTAATACATCTTAAATTGCGATATCGCATCACATTTCTATGTTTCATGATAAGATATAATATTCATTGTGCAGTGTTATGTATACCTCGTATTCACTTCAAAAGAATGTAAATGCGACACTTCCTTGCTAGGAAGTTTCGTTTGCAGATGTCTACGTATCGAAGCAATAGATTTCTAATTCTTTTTAAATCGTCATATCGCATCTCATTTCTATGTTTCATGATAACATATAATATTCATTGCGAAGTGTCATGTATACCTCGTATTTCTTTCAAAAGAATGTAAATGCGACACTTCCTTGCTAGGAAGTAGCGCTTGCAGCTGTATACGTATCGAAGCAATAGGCTTCTAATGCTTCATAAATCGCCATATCGCATCTCATTTCTATGTTTTATGATAAGATATAATATTCATTGTGCAGTGTTATGTATACCTTTATTCACCTCAAAAGAATGTATATGCCTTGACACTTCCTTGCTAGAAAATAGCGTTTGCAGATGTCTACGTATCGAAGCAATAGAGTTCTAATGCTTCTTAAATCGTCATATCGCATAGCATATCTACGTTTCTTGATAAGATATAATATTCACTGCGAAGTGCTATGTATACCTCGTATTCCTTTCAAAAGAATGTAAATGCGACACCTCCTTATTAGGAAGTAGCGTTTGCAGATGTATAAGTATCGAAGCAATAGGGTTCCAATGCTTCTTAAATCGTCATATCGCATCTCATTTCTATGTTTCATGATAAAATATAATTATCATTGCTATGTGTCATGTATACCTCGTATTCCTTTCAAGAAAATGTAAATGCGACACTTCCTTGATAGGAAGTAGCGTTTGCAGATGTCTACGTATCGAAGCAATAGAGTTCTAATGCTTCTTAAATCGCAATATCGCATCTCATTTCTATGTTTCATGATAAGATATAATATTTAATCAGCAGTGTTATGTACTCCTCGTATTCACTTCAAAAGAAAGTGAATGCCACAATTCCTTGCTAGGAAATAGCGTTTGCAGATGCCTACGTATCGTAGCAATAGTGCTCTAATGCTTCTCAAAACGCGATATCGTTTCTCATTTCTATGATTCATGATAATATATAATATTCACTGCGAAGTGTCACGTATACCTCGCATACACTTAAAATGAATGTAAATGCGACACTTCCTTGCTAGGAAATAGCGTTTGCAGATGTCTACGTATCGAAGCAATAGAATTCTAATGCTTCTTAAATTGTCATATCGCCTCTCATTCCTATGTTTCATGATAAGATATAATATTCATTGCGAAGTGTCATGTATACCTTGTATTTCGTTCAAAAGAATGTAAATGCGACACTTCCTTGCTAGGAAGTAGCGCTTGCAGATATCTACGTATCGTAGCATTATTGTTATAATGCTTCTCAAAACGCGATATCGCTACTCATTTCTTTGTTTCATGATAAGATATAATATTCATTGTGCAGTGTTATATATACCTCGAATTCACTTCAATAGAATGTAAATGCTACAATTCCTTGCTAGGAAACAGCGTTTGCAGATGTCTACGTATCGAAGCAATAGGTTTCTAAAGCTTGCTAATACGCGATAACGCATCTCATATCTATGTTTCATGATAATATATAATATTCATTGCGAAGTGTCATGTATATCTCGTCTATACTTCAAATGGATGTAAATGCGACTGATGCTTGCTAGGAAATAGCGTTTGCAGATGTCTACGTATCGTAGCAATAGCGTTCTAATGCTACTTAAAACGCGATATCGCATCTCTCTTCTATGTTTCATAATAAGATATAATATTCATTGCGAAGTGTCGTGTATACCCCGTATTCGCTTCAAAAGAATGAAAGTGCGACACTTCCATGCTAGGAAATAGCGTTTGCAGATGTCTACGTATCGAAGCAATAGATTTCTAAAGCTTGCTAATTCGCGATATCGCATCTCATATCTATGTTTCATGATAATATATAATATTCATTGCGAAGTTTAATGTACACCTCGCATACAATTCAAACGAATGTGAATGCGACAGTTCCTTGAGAGGAAATAGTGTTTGCAGATGTCTACGTATCGAAGCAATTGTGTTCTAATGCTTCTTAAATTGCGATATCGCATCTCATTTCTATGTTTCATGAAAGATATAATATTCATTGTGCAGTGTTATGCTTACCTCGTATTCACTTCAAAAGGATGGAAATGCGACGCTTCCATGCTAGGAAGTAGCGTTTGCAGATGTCTACGTATCGAAGCAATAGAGTTCTAATGCTTCTTAAATTGCGATATCGCATCTCATTTCTATGTTTCATGATAAGATATAATATTCATTGTGCAGTGTTATGCTTACCTCGTATTCACTTCAAAAGAATGGAAATGCGACGCTTCCATGCTAGGAAGTAGCGTTTGCAGATGTCTACGTATCGAAGCAATAGAGTTCTAATGCTTCTTAAATCGTCATATCGCATCTCATTTCTATGTTTCATGATAAGATATAATATTCATTGCGAAGTGTCATGTGTACCTCGTATTCCTTTCATAAGAATGTAAATGCGAATCTTCCTTGCTAGGAAGTAGCGTTTGCAGATGTCTACGTATCGAACCAACAGATTTCTAATACTTCTTAAATTGCGATATCGCATCACATTTCTATGTTTCATGATAAGATATAATATTCATTGTGCAGTGTTATGTATACCTCGTATTCACTTGAAAAGAATGTAAATGCGACACTTCCTTGCTAGGAAGTTTCGTTTGCAGATGTCTACGTATCGAAGCAATAGATTTCTAATGCTTCTTAAATCGTCATATCGCATCTCATTTCTATCTTTCATGATAAGATATAATATTCATTGCGAAGTGTCATGTATACCTCGTATTTCTTTCAAAAGAATGTAAATGCGACACTTCCTTGCTAGGAAGTAGCGCTTGCAGATGTCTACGTATCGTAGCATTATTGTCATAATGCTTCTCAAAACGCGATATCGCTACTCATTTCTATGTTTCATGATAAGATATAATATTCATTGCGAAGTGTCATGTATACCTCGTATTTCTTTCAAAAGAATGTAAATGCGACACTTCCTTGCTAGGAAGTAGCGTTTGCAGGTGTCTCCGTATCGAAGAAATAGTGTTCTAATGCTTCTTAAATCGCGATATCGCATCTCATTTCTATGTTTCGTGATAAGATATAGTATTCATTGCGAAGTGTCATGCTTACCTCGTATTCATTTCAAACGAATGCAAATGCGACTCTTCCTTTCTAGGAAATAGCGTTTGCAGATGTCTACGTATCGAAGCAATAGACATCTAATGCTTCATAAATCGCCATATCGCATCTTATTTCTACGTTTCACGATAAGATATAATATTCATTGTGCAATGTTATGTATACCTCGTATTCACCTCAAAAGAATGTAAATGCGACACTTCCTTGCTAGGATGTAGCGTTTGCAGATGTCTACGTATCGAAGCAATAGAGTTCTAATTCTTCTTAAATCGCGATATCGCATCTCATTTCTATGTTTCATGATAAGATATAATATTCATTGTGAAGTGTCATGTATACCTCACATACACTTCAAATGAATGTGAATGCGACAGTTCCATGCTAGGAAATAGTGTTTGCAGATATCTACGTATGGAAGCAATAGAGTTCTAAAGCTTCTTAAATCGCGATATCGCATCTCATTTCTATGTTTCATGATAAGATATAATGTTCATTGTGCAGTGTTATGAATACCTCCTATTCACATCAAAAGAATGTAAATGCGACACTTCCTTGCTAGGAAATAGCGTTTGCAGCTGTATACGTATCGAAGCAATAGGCTTCTAATGCTTCATAAATCGCCATATCGCATCTCATTTCTATGTTTTATGATAAGATATAATATTCATTGTGCAGTGTTATGTATACCTCGTATTCACCTCAAAAGAATGTATATGCCTTGACACTTCCTTGCTAGAAAATAGCGTTTGCAGATGTCTACGTATCGAAGCAATAGAGTTCTAATGCTTCTTAAATCGTCATATCGCATACCATATCTACGTTTCTTGATAAGATATAATATTCACTGCGAAGTGCTATGTATACCTCGTATTCCTTTCAAAAGAATGTAAATGCGACACCTCCTTATTAGGAAGTAGCGTTTGCAGATGTATATGTATCGAAGCAATAGGGTTCCAATGCTCCTTAAATCGTCATATCGCATCTCATTTCTATGTTTCATGATAAAATATAATTATCATTGCTATGTGTCATGTATACCTCGTATTCCTTTCAAGAAAATGTAAATGCGACACTTCCTTGATAGGAAGTAGCGTTTGCAGATGTCTACGTATCGAAGCAATAGAGTTCTAATGCTTCTTATATCGCAATATCGCATCTCATTTCTATGTTTCATGATAAGATATAATATTTAATCAGCAGTGTTATGTACTCCTCGTATTCACTTCAAAAGAAAGTGAATGCCACAATTCCTTGCTAGGAAATAGCGTTTGCAGATGCCTACGTATCGTAGCAATAGTGCTCTAATGCTTCTCAAAACGCGATATCGTTTCTCATTTCTATGATTCATGATAATATATAATATTCACTGCGAAGTGTCACGTATACCTCGCATACACTTAAAATGAATGTAAATGCGACACTTCCTTGCTAGGAAATAGCGTTTGCAGATGCCTACGTATCGAAGCAATAGAGTTCTAATGCTTCTTAAATCGCCATATCGCATCACATATCTGTGCTTCATGATAGATATAATATTTATTGTGCAGTGCTATGTACACCTCGCATACGCTTCAAATCAATGTAAATGCGACACTTCCTTGCTAGGAAATAGCGTTGGTAGATGTCTACGTATCGAAGCAATATAGTTCTAATGCTTCTCAAAACGCGATATCGCATCTCATTCCTACGTTTCATGATAAGATATAATATTTAATGTGCAGTGTTATGTACTCCTCGTATTCACTTCAAAAGAAAGTGAATGCGACAATACCTTGCTAGGAAATAGCGTTTGCAGATGTCTCCGTATCGCAGAAATAGTGTTCTAATGCTTCTTAAATCGCGATATCGCATCACATTTCTATGTTTCGTGATAAGATATAATATTCATTGCGAAGTGTAATGCATACCTCTTATTCACATCAAAAGAATGTAAATGCAACACTTCCTTGCTAGGAAGTAGCGCTTGCAGATGTCTACGTATCGTAGCATTATTGTTATAATGCTTCTCAGAACGCGATATCGCTACTCATTTCTATGTTTCATGATAAGATATAATATTCATTGCGAAGTGTCATGTATACCTCGTATTTCTTTCAAAAGAATGTAAATGCGACACTTCCTTGCTAGGAAGTAGCGCTTGCAGATGTCTACGTATCGTAGCATTATTGTTATAATGCTTCTCAAAACGCGATATCGCTACTCATTTCTATGTTTCATGATAAGATATAATATTCATTGTGCAGTGTTATGTATACCTCGAATTCACTTCAATAGAATGTAAATGCTACAATTCCTTGCTAGGAAACAGCGTTTGCAGATGTCTACGTATCTAAGCAATAGGTTTCTAAAGCTTGCTAATTCGCGATATCGCATCTCATATCTATGTTTCATGGTAATATATAATATTCATTGCGAAGTGTCATGTATATCTCGTCTATACTTCAAATGGATGTAAATGCGACACTTCCTTGATAGGAAATAGCGTTTGCAGATGTCTACGTATCGAAGCAATAGATTTCTAAAGCTTGCTAATTCGCGATAATGCATCTCATATTTATGTTTCATGATAATATATAATATTCATTGCGAAGTTTAATGTACACCTCGCATACAATTCAAGCGAATGTGAATGCGACAGTTCCTTGAGAGGAAATAGTGTTTGCAGATGTCTACGTATCGAAGCAATTGTGTTCTAATGCTTCTTAAATTGCGATATCGCATCTCATTTCTATGTTTCATGATAAGATATAATATTCATTGTGCAGTGTTATGCTTACCTCGTATTTACTTCAAAAGAATGGAAATGCGACGCTTCCATGCTAGGAAGTAGCGTTTGCAGATGTCTACGTATCGAAGCAATAGAGTTCTAATGCTTCTTAAATCGTCATATCGCATCTCATTTCTATGTTTCATGATAAGATATAATATTCATTGCGAAGTGTCATGTGTACCTCGTATTCCTTTCATAAGAATGTAAATGCGACACTTCCTTGCTAGGAAGTAGCGTTTGCAGATGTCTACGTATCGAACCAACAGATTTCTAATACTTCTTAAATTGCGATATCGCATCACATTTCTATCTTTCATGATAAGATATAATATTCATTGTGCAGTGTTATGTATACCTCGTATTCACTTCAAAAGAATGTAAATGCGACACTTCCTTGCTAGGAAGTTTCGTTTGCAGATGTCTACGTATCGAAGCAATAGATTTCTAATGCTTCTTAAATCGTCATATCGCATCTCATATCTATGTTTCATGATAAGATATAATATTCATTGCGAAGTGTCATGTATACCTCCTATTCCTTTCAAAAGAATGTAAATGCGATACTTCCATGCTAGGAAGTAGCGTTTACTGATGCCTACGTATCGAACCAATAGACTTCTAATGCTTCTTAAATCGCCATATCGCATCTCATTTCTATGTTTCATGATGAGATATAATATTCAGTGTGCAGTGTTATGTATATCTCGTCTATACTTCAAATGGATGTAAATGCGACACTTCCTTGCTAGGAAATAGCGTTTGCAGACGTCTACGTTTCGTGGCATTAGATTTCTAATGCTTCTTAAAACGCGATATCGCATCTCACTTCTATGTTTCATGATAAGATATAATATTCATTGCAAAGTGTCATGTATACCTCGTATTCGCTTCAAAGAATGTAAATCCGACTATTCCTTGCTAGGAAATAGCGTTTGCAGATATCTCCGCATCGAGGCAATAGTGTTCTACTGCTTCTTAAAACGCGATATCGCATCTCACTTTTATGTTTCATGATGAGATACAATATTCATTGCGATGTGTCATGTACACCTCGTATTCACTTCAAAAGAATGTAAATGCTACACTTCCATACCAGGAAATAGCGTTTGCAGATGCCTACGCATCGTAGCAATAGAGTTGTAGTGCTTCTCAAAATGCGATATTGCATCCCATTTATATGCTTCATGATAAGATATAAAATTCATTGCGAAGTGTCATGTATACCTCGTATTCACTCCAATCGAATGTAAATGCGACACTTCCTAGCTAGGAAATAGCGTTTTCAGATGTCCACGTATCGTAGCAATAGAGTTCTAATGCTTCATAAATCGCGATTTCGCATCTCATTTCTATGTTTCGTGATAAGATATAATATTCATTGAGAAGTGTCATGTATACCTCGTATTCACGTCAAAAGAATGTAAATGCGACTATTGCTTGCTAGGAAATAGCGTTTGCAGACGTCTACGTAACGTAGCAAAAGCGTTCTAATGCTACTTAAATCGCGATATCACATCTCGTTTATATGTTTCGTGATAAGATATAATATTCATTGCGAAGTGTCATGTATACCTCGTATTCACTTCAAAAGAATGTAAATGCGACTATTGCTTGCTAGGAAATAGCGTTTGCAGAAGTCTACGTATCGTAGCAATAGCGTTCTAATGCTTCTTAAAACGCGATATAGCATCTCTCTTCTATGTTTCATGATAAGATATAATATTCATTGCGAAGTGTCATGTATACCTCGTATTCACTTCAAAAGAATGTAAATGCGACTATTGCTTGCTAGGAAATAGCGTTTGCAGAAGTCTACGTATCGTAGCAATAGCGTTCTAATGCTACTTAAATCGCGATATCGCATCTCATTTCTATGTTTCGTGATAAGATATAATATTCATTGCGAAGTGTCATGTACACCTCGTATTCACTTCAAAAGAATGTAAATGCGACTAATGCTTGCTAGGAAATAGCTGCTAGGAAATAGCGTTTGCAGATATCTACGTATCGTAGCAATAGCGTTCTAATGCTACTTAAATCGCGATATCGCATCTCATTTATATGTTTCGTGATAAAATACAATATTCATTGCGAAGTGTCGTGTATACCCCGTATTCACTTCAAAAGAATGTAAGTGCGACACTTCCATGCTAGGAAATAGCGATTGCAGATGTCTCCGCATCGAGGCCATAGAGTTCTAATGCTTCTTAAAACGCGATATCGCATCTCTCTTCTATGTTTCATGATAAGATATAATATTCATTGAGAAGTGTCATGTATACCTCGTATTCACGTCAAAAGAATGTACATGCGACTATTGCTTGCTAGGAAATAGCGTCTGCAGATGTCTACGTATCGTAGCAATAGAGTTCTAATGCTACTTAAATCGCGATATCGCATCTCATTTATATGTTTCGTGATAAGATATAATATTCATTGCGAAGTGTCATGTACCACCTCGTATTCACTTCAAAAGAATGTAAATGCGACTAATGCTTGCTAGGAAATAGCGTTTGAAGATGTCTACGTATCGTAGCAATAGCGTTTCTAATGCTACTTAAATCGCGATATCGCATCTCATTTATATGTTTCGTGATAAGATATAATATTCATTGCGAAGTGTCATGTACACCTCGTATTCACTTCAAAATGAATGTAAATGCGACTAATGCTTGCTAGGAAATAGCGTTTGAAGATGTCTACGTTTCGTAGCAATAGCGTTCTAATGCTACTTAAATCGCGATATCGCATCTCATTTATATGTTTCGTGATAAGATATAATAATCATTGCGAAGTGTCGTGTATACCCCCGTATTCACTTCAGAAGAATGTAAGTGCGACACTTCCATGCTAGGAAATAGCGTTTGCAGATGTCTACGTATCGTAGCGTTAGAGTTCTAATGCTACTTAAATCGCGATATCGCCTCTCATTCCTATGTTTCGTGATACGATATAATATTAATTGCGAAGTGTCATGTACACCTCGCATTCACTTCAAAGGAATGTAAATGCGACACCTCCATGCTAGGAAATAGCGTCTGCAGATGTCTACGCGTCGAGGCAATAGAGTTCTAATGCTTCTTAAAACGCGATATCGCAACTCACTTCTATGTTTCATGATAAGATATAATATTCATTGCAAAGTGTCATGTATACCTCGTATTCGCTTCAAAAGAATGTAAATCCGACTATTCCTTGCTAGGATATAGCGTTTGCAGATTTCTCCGCATCGAGGCAATAGTGTTCTAATGCTTCTTAAAACGCGATATCGCATCTCACTTTTATGTTTCATGATGAGATACAATATTCATTGCGAAGTATCATGTATACCTCATATCCACTTCAAAAGAATGTAAAATGCGACACTTCCATGCTAGGAAATAGCGTCTGCAGATGTCTACGCGTCGAGGCAATAGAGTTCTAATGCTTCTTAAAACGCGATATCGCATCTCACTTCTATGTTTCATGATAAGATATAATATTCATTGCAAAGTGTCATGTATACCTCGTATTCGCTTCAAAAAGAATGTAAATCCGACTATTCCTTGCTAGGAAATAGCGTTTGCAGTTATCTCCGCATCGAGGCAATAGTGTTCTAATGCTTCTTAAAACGCGATATCGCATCTCACTTTTATGTTTCATGATGAGATACAATATTCATTGCGAAGTGTCATGTATACCTCATATTCACTTCAAAAGAATGTAAATGCGACACTTCCATGCTAGGAAATAGCGTCTGCAGATGTCTACGCGTCGAGGCAATAGAGTTCTAATGCTTCTTTAAACGCGATATCGCATCTCACTTCTATGTTTCATGATAAGATATAATATTCATTGCAAAGTGTCATGTATACCTCGTATTCGCTTCAAAAGAATGTAAATCCGACTATTCCTTGCTAGGAAATAGCGTTTGCAGATATCTCTGCATCGAGGCAATAGTGTTCTAATGCATCTTAAAACGCGATATCGCATCTCACTTTTATGTTTCATGATGAGATACAATATTCATTGCGAAGTGTCATGTATACCTCATATTCCCTTCAAAAGATTGTAAATGCCATACTTCCATACTAGGAAATAGCGTTTGCAGATGCCTACGCATCGAAGCAATAGAGTTGTAGTGCTTCTCAAAATGCGATATTGCATCCCATTTCTATGCTTCATGATAAGATATAATATTCATTTGCGAAGTGTCATGTATACCTCGTATTCACTTCAAAAGTATGTAAGTGCGACACTTCCATGCTAGGAAATAGCGTTTCCAGATGTCTCCGCATCGAGGCCATAGGGTTCTAATGCTTCTTAAAACGCGATATCGCATCTCTCTTCTATGTTTCATGATAAGATATAATATTCCTTAAGAAGTGTCATGTATACCACGTATTTCTCTCCAAGCGAATGTAAATGCGACACTTCCTTGCTAGGAAATGGCGTATTCAGATGTCTACGTATTGTAGCAATAGAGTTCTAATGCTACTTAAATCGCGATATCGCATCTCATTTCTATGTTTCGTGATAAGATATAATATTCATTGCGAAGTGTCATGTACACTTCGTATTCACTTCAAAAAGAATGTAAATGCGACTAATGCTTGCTAGGAAATAGCGTTTGAAGATGTCTACGTATCTTAGCAATAGCGTTCTAATGCTACTTAAATCGCGATATCGCATCTCATTTATATGTTTCGTGATAAGATATAATAATCATTGCGAAGTGTCGTGTATACCCCGTATTCACTTCAAAAGAATGTAAGTGCGACACTTCCATGCTAGGAAATAGTGTTTGCAGATGTCTACGTATCGTAGCGATAGAGTTCTAATGCTACTTAAATCGCGATATCGCCTCTCATTTCTATGTTTCGTGATACGACATATTATTAATTGCGAAGTATCATGTACACCTCGTATTCACTTCAAAGGAATGTAAATGCGACACTTCCATGCTAGGAAATAGCGTCTGCAGATGTCTACGCGTCGAGGCCATAGAGTTCTAATGCTTCTTAAAACGCGATATCTCATCTCTCTTCTATGTTTCATGATAAGATATAATATTCATTGCGAAGTGTCATGTATACCTCGTATTCACTTCAAAGAATGTAAATGCGACTATTGCTTGCTAGGAAATAGCGTTTGCAGAAGTCTACGTATCGTAGCAATAGCGTTCTAATGCTACTTAAATCGCGATATCGCATCTCATTTCTATGTTTCGTGATAAGATATAATATTCATTGCGAAGTGTCATGTATACCTCGTATTCACTTCAAAGGAATGTAAATGGGACTATTTCTTGCTAGGAAATAGCGTTTGCAGATGTCTACGTATCGTAGCAATAGAGTTCTAATGCTACTTAAATCGCGATATCGCATCTCATTTATATGTTTCGTGATAAGATATAATAATCATTGCGAAGTGTCGTGGTTTACCCCCGTATTCACTCCAAACGAATGTAAATGCGACACTTCCTTGCTGGGAAATAGCGTATTCAGATGTCTACGTATCGTAGCAATAGAGTTCTAATGCTACTTAAATCGGTATATCGCATCACATTTCTATATTTCGTGATAAGATATAATATTCATTGCGATGTTTCATGTATACCTCGGATTCACTTCAAAAGAATGTAAATACGACTATTACTTGCTAGGAAATAGCGTTTGCAGATATCTACGTATCGTATCAATAGAGTTGTAGTGCTTCACAAAGCGCGATATCGCATCTCATTCCTATGTTTCATGGTAAGAAATAATATTCATTGCGAAGTGTCATGTATACCTCGTATTCACTTCAAAAGAATGTAAATGCGACTATTGCTTGCTAGGAAATAGCATTTGCAGATGTCTACGTATCGTAGCGATAGAGTTCTAATGCTACTTAAATAGCGATATCGCCTCTCATTTCTACGTTTCACGATAAGATTTAATATTGATTGAGAAGTGTTATGTATACCTCGTCTACAGAATAAAAAAATATAAATGCCACACATCCTTGCTAGGAAATAGCGTTTCCAGATGTCTACGTTTCGAAGCAATAGAGTTCTAATGCTTCTCAAACCGCGATATCGCATCGCAGTTCTATGTTTCATGATAGGATGTAATATTCATTGCGAAGTGTTATGTGCACCTCATCTGCACTTCAAAAGATTGTAAATGCCACACATCGTTGTATACCTCGTCTGCACTTCGAAAGATTGTAAATGCCACAATTCCATGCTAGGAAGTAGCGATTCCAGCTGTCTACGTATCGAAGCAATAGAGTTCTAATGCTTCTTAGAACGCGATATCGCATCTCACTTCTATGTTTCATGATAAGGTATAATATTCATTGCGAAGGGTCACGTACAACCGCCTATTCACTTCAAAAGAATGTAAATGCGACACTTCCTTGCTAGGAAATAGCATTTGCAGAGGTCTACGTATCGTACTAATAGATTTCTAACGCTTCTTAAAACGCGATATCGCATCCCATATCTATGTTTCATGATAAGATATAATAGTCATTGCGAACTTTCACTTATAGCTCGTATTCACTTCAAATGAATGTAAATGCGACACTTCCACTCTAGGAAATAGCGTTTGCAGATATCTTCGTATCGAAACAATAGAGATCTAATGCTTCTTAAATCGCGATATCGCATATCATTTCTATGTTTCGTGGTAAGATATAATATTAATTCGGGAATGTTATGTATACCTCGTATTCCCTTCAAAAGGATGTAAGTGCGACACTTCCTTCCTTGGAAATAGTGTTTGCAGATGTCTACGTATCGTAACAATAGAGATCTAATGCATCTTAAAACGAGATATCGCTTCCCATTTCTATGTTTCATGATAAGATATACTATTCATTGCGAGGTGTCTAGTATACCTCGTATTAACTTCAAAAGAATGCAAATGCTACTTCTATGCTAGGAAATAGCGTTTGCAGATGTCTACGTATCGTAGCAATAGATTTCTAACGCTTCCTAAAGCGCGATATAGCATCTCATTTCTATGTTACATGATAAGATATAATATTCATTGCGAAGTGATATATACTCCTCGTATTCACATCAAAAGAATGTAAATGCGACACTTCCATGCTAGGAAATAGCGTTTGCAGAATGTCTAAGTGTCGTAGCAATAGGGTCTTAATCCTTCTTAAGACGCGATATCGCATCTCACTCCTATGTTTCATGATAAGATATAGTATTCATTGCGAAGTGTTATGTATACCTCGTCTACAATTCAAAAGAATGTAAATGCCACACTTACTTGCTAGGAAATAGCGTTTCCAGATTGCTACGTATCGAAGCAATACAGTTCTAATGCTCCTTTAATCGCGATATCGAATCTCAATTCTATGTTGCATGATAAGTTATAATATTCACAGCGAAGTGTTATGTATAAGACGTATACACTTCAAATGAATATAAATGCCACACTTCCTTGCTAGGAAATAGCGTTTCCAGATTTCTGCGTATAGAAGCAATAGCGTTTTAATGCTTCTTAAAGCGCGATATCGCACCTCAGTTCTATGTTGTACGATAAGACATAATATTCATTGCGAAATGTTACGTATACCACGTCTAGACTTCAAGTGAATGTGAATGCCACACATTCTTGCCAGGAAATGCGTTTCCAGATGACTACGTATCGAAGCAATGTAGTTCCAATGCTTCCTCAAGCGCGATATCGCATCTCATTTGTATGTTTCATGATAAGATATATTATTCATAGCGAAGTGATATGTATATCTCGTCTACACTTCAAAAGATAGTAAATGCCACACTTCCATGCAAGGAAATAGCGTTTCCTGGTCTCCACGTATCGAAGCAATAGAGTTCTAATGCTACTTGAAACGCAATATCTTATCTCATTTCTATGTTTCATGATAAGATATAGCAGTCATTGCGAAGTGTTATGTATACCTCGTCCACACTTCAACAGAATGTAAATGCTACACTTCCTTGCTAGGAAATGCGTTTCCAGATGTCTATGTATCGAAGCAATAGAGATCTAATGCTTCCTAAAACGCGATAACGTATATCAGTTCTATGTTTTATGATAAGATATAATAATCATTGCGATGTGTTATGTATACCTCCTCTACATTCCAAAGGAATGTAAATGTTACACTTCCATGCTGGGCAATAGCGTTCCCAGATGTCTACGTATCGAAGCAATACAGGTTTAATGCGTCTCAAAACGCGATATCGCTTCCTATTTCTATGTTTCGTGATAAGATGTAATATTCATTGCGTAGTGTTATGCATACCTTGACTACACTTCAAAAGAATGTAAATGCCACACTTTCTTGCCAGAAAGTAGCGTATGCAGATATCTACCTATCGAAGCAGTGGAGTTCTATTGCTTCTTAAAACGCGATGTCTCATCGCAATTATATGTTTCATGATATAATACAAGATTCATTACGAAGTGTTATTTATACCTCGTCTACACTTCAAAAGAATGTAAATGCACACTTCCTTGCTAGGAAATGCATTTCCAGATGTCTACATATCGAAGAAATGGAGATCTAATGCTTCTTGAAACTCGATACCGCATCTCATTTCTATGTTTCATGGTAAGATATAATATTCATCGGGACGTGTTGCATACATCGTCTACACTTCAAAGGAATGAAAATGCCACGCATCCTTGCTAGGAAATGCGTTTCCAGATGACTACGTATCGAAGCAATGGAGTTCTAATGCTTCCAAAACGCGATATCGCATCTCATGTATGTTTCATGATAAGATATAATATTCATTGCGAAGTGTTATGTATACCTCGTCTACACTTCAAAAGAATGCAAATGCCACACTTCTTGGTTAGGAAATTGCGTTTCTAGATGTCTACCCATCGAAGCAATAGATTTCTAACTCTTTATAAAACGCGATATCGCATATCAGTTCTAAGTCACATGATAAGATGTAATTTCAATGCAACGCGTTATGTATATCTCCTCTACACTTCAAATGAATGTAAATGCATCATTTCCTTGCTACGGAATTTTGTTTCTATATCTGAAGGTTTTAAAGCAATAGAGTTCTAATGCTTCGTAAAACGCGGCTGCGCATCTTACTTCTATATTTCATGATAAGATGTAATATTCATAGCATCGCGTTATGTTTATCTGCGTCTGCACATGAATTGAGTGTGAACCCTACACTTTCTTGCCCGGGGATAGCGTTTCTAGATGTCCAGGTGCCGAAGCATTTAATTTGTCATGCTTCATGCACCTCAATATCGCATTTCATATAAACAGTTCAAAGTAAGTTAGAAGGTTGTAAAGCTCTATGCATCGTATTATGCTTATCAGCTTTTGTGCTTTATAATGCTCTGGGATGTGAGAAGGTCCTCAACCATCCTTAACCCCTAAAGAGAAGTCAAAAGTCCAGCGGCCCTGCAGGTGGGCCATGGGAGCGCGGCGCGCGAGGCGCTACGCAATTTAAATGATCAGGAGGATCCCCTCGGGGACATCCAAGGGGGCGAGAATAGGAAATCGCCGAAATCCACTGATCGATGGACCCGAACAATACCGAAGCCTACAGCCCACTCCACCAAGGAGCCCCGAGGAGGATGCAGGAGACCCGAGGACCACCAGCGAATTCAAGGAACCTGAAGAAGAGAACGTGAGAGCTTATTCACTAAAGCGTCCCATTTCTTGTGTCGCATATTGTATATTGTATCTTATATCGTGAAGCGAGTTATGATACCCGGTAATTTGCGGCGTGTTGCGTAGTTTCCCGTAGCCCTTGTTAGTTAAACCCACGTGGAGACCATAAGTAAACATGCCGTGACTTCAGTATCTCGCGACCTGAGTGTGTGTACTTGGCTAGGCGTAGTCGAGAAGAGGAGCATTTCGAAGTTTCAAGGGTTGTTCCGCTCCAGGGTTCTCGGGGTCGTGTAGTCTATCCCTTTGCTACTTTCTGAGCAGCTGGCGCCCAAGAAAAGTTGTACGTGAGCGGATACCTTGGAACCATAGATTGCTTTAGATTAAAGTACGTTTTACACCTTAAAGCATTTAGATAATTAACCCCTTCAAGTTTCCCTGACTTACTATATATAGGTTTCCATCACAACTAATAGGAACCATCACTTTACATAGATATATAGAACACACACAGTTTTAAACGTAGAATTGAGAATTTGAGAACTTACTTTGAAACGTTAGTAGTGAGGAATTCCATCGGATTTCATAGAAATTCAGAACTTACTTGCTATGAAACATAGGCAGATAAGGGCCATCGCGTTGCTTAGAACTTTAGAACTTGCTTACTTCAACAAAGATTTCTATTGGCTTCGTCCGTTCTTTTAGAAGAGATTTTGATAAACCACATACTTTTCACGCTTCTGATATCTTTGAAAGTTCGCGAGATGTAATCGTTTAAGTTTTAAAATGATTACTTAGTGTGGATTATTATTTAGTAACTCGCTCATAAACGAGTCTGCATAGGATTTAATCCATAAGTTTTTAAGCCTGGAATTTATGCAGTTATTTGTTATTCACTTATTGCTCAAACGACAAAGATTCTGACCACTTCAAAATGGTTGACTTTCATCAATTTTCTTAAAAATTGAAATACTGCCCAACTGCTTGCATTAAAGACTGTAATTAAAGCTTTCGAAACATTTTACCTCTTATAGATGAATTCTGGAATTGAAATTGAATGTTTGACTTTTCTAGCTCCTGTTTAGACATCTTTCTATTGGAATGTTCAAGTATTTTTCATATTCGTAATTATTAAAAATGTTTTACTTGATTCTTTTATTTAATATTTAGAATTTTCTGAGAAATATTTTTTATCGTAATGAACTATATAATTGCAATTATAATTCTTTATGAAGTAATAATAACAGAAAGGTATGTATCCATTCTTGTAGTTTTGTAAAGAGTATTTAATCTTACTATCTAAAATGAAACATTGAGATCTGTTTACAATCTAATGGAAATTAATTACCTTTTGATTCAAATTCACAATGATAATCTTCCATAGTTCAACAATTTTGTGAGCTGTCCTCAGGAATCCGCAGCTCAGTACTTATATAAAATGAACGACACAAAGAACAGCCTAACCAAACGTATTCGAACCGATTTTTCAATACTAATCTTATCATGCTTAACTTATGCTGCAAACTATTGAAATGCCCTTCGAAAAGTGTTTATTCACAGTGAAGTAAACGGTAAGTATTACGCCTTGCACCACTGTTCACAATACGTATGTTTCATTTACTATCAAAACCGTGAGTATTATCGCCTTTCTTTACTTTTTGTAACCTTCAATGCCTTCATGTTACAGATCGTTAAACTTGCTTTAAAATGCTCTATCGTATTACGGAAGAATGGACATACCAATTCATTTTAAAAAATGAAGGTAACCTTCATATGTCCAACATAACTCCACTTACAAAAAAACTATTTTCATCAACGGATGGCCCCTTTGTACTATGCAATTTTATATTAGCAAAAACTTCTATGAAACTTATAGTTTCGTGGATATCTGAGGTGCTACTTATTACTGCCCCACCCTGTATATTGTTATGGATGTGTCCAACAAGGCAACGATGAACAGAGTTAAATTTAATATTATGATGTTTATTATTTTACTCATAGTATATTTGTTTTTCTGGAATTTTGCCAAAAAACAATGTTCACGATGTCGACAGATGAATATATTTGCCTTAGAATTACAAGAGCCAACAATTTCGAAAGTAGAATATTTCTTTATTTCGCTAACCGAATCATTGCAAACGTTAAGTAAAGTGCGTGCCTTTCAAAACAGTCAGATGCAAATTACGATACAACGTTTCCAAGAAATGGTACGTGCCACTGTTCTTTAATTTCAGTTTATTTAATCAAAGGAAATTTAATTGAAATATCCGCAAAATTTGAGGACAAAAAGTTATTGTAATTTTACGCAACATATATGATGGTGATAAAGGATAAGTATACGGAACTAAAAATGGAAAGTAGCGAGCAGAAAAAGAAACTGATAGAGCTACAAAGTAGATTGATACATCCGTCAAACGATGATTCTAGGTTAATAAAATCTGTTAATCAAAGAACTATTGCAAAAATCAAGTATAATCAATATTACTTCTGCTCAAAGGCTATAATAGAATTGGACCGAAATGGGTACAAAACAGGCCATTATATCTATACGTTCTATTCTATGCAAAGGCAAATATTTCAAAGAGAAAAGATGTGTTACTTACAAATTACTTATGTTCCTAGATATCTCTATTAAAGCACCGAGATATAGCACACGGGCAACACGGCCGTGACAATGACACTATCAGCTCACCATAGCTACACGCGTGGTTGTGGCGTAGGCTGACATTTACTAATGGGGAAGCTGTTTCCATAAAAATTATAAGCAAATATGAAAAATAACTAAACTGTGCAATTTACTTGTTTTGATTCCAAAATAGATACACCGGCACAAAACAAAGATATAAGAACTCGATTTTATTAATTTCTATAAACTAGCTCGATAGGGCGATTTTTTCCATAAAGTCGATAATTACTTTGTCATAAAAATATACACACTTATTTTATATATATTTTCTTCAATTTATTGTTGCAAATTCATGCAATTGAGGGTTACATTAAATACGATGACAGCATGTTATTTCAAAAATTACACAAGGCGAAGTTAGGGACGCAACAGCATGAATTTTTATTTTATAAGTAATATTTTTTTTATAATTAATATTTTTAGTCTATGATGGATTGAAAGAAATATATACGACTCGCTCAATAACTATAAATATAGGAAAACGACCATCAAAATGTCTATCAATACTCATATGCTGAACATCTACTGACATCTAACGGTTCTAATTTGTATGAAAGCACAGGTTCCCCATTGCCAAATGTGATCCTGCGTCATTGCTGAGGAGATTCATGAATGGAGCGATGATACGCGTGTCACCATGATGCTGGTGCTGCGCGATTCGCTTGTCTAGAACGTGCTGGTAACACGTTCTGGCATTTTAGTTAACGAATCCGGTCACAGATGACTACGAATCAGTTGACACTCCTCGGAAGTGGCAATATAGTGCCGGCATGGTGTCGCTACCATCTTGCCGTTTGTTATCTGGGATGCTTTTTAGTGCATTATTCGGAATTGAATTTGAACACATAGCTACTTAATCGCAAATTTGTATGTACTGTGACGTGGTGACGTCACAAGGCTCGCTCACCCCCCCCCCCTGCTTCGGTTAGACTAGCTCGCAGATCACCACCCATGCGAGAAGCGCGACACGGACCATTGCGATAGCTGTATTTGCGAGGAGCGTGAAATACACGATGGTAGAACCTCCCCCCCCCCCCCCGTTCGTTCCACTCTCTCCGTTCGACGGATAAGACTGGCGAGCTGATGGAAGAAGCGACCCATAAGACGCCTCTTCGGCGGATAATAAGACCGCAGGTTCGCGGAAGGGCTGTGCGCCGAGGTAGCGCGACGGGCTCGAAGGTGGAGAAGTCGGGAAGTGAGCAAGAAGAGACCCTGAAGCCCGAAGGATACGATCCAGAGCTCTGCAACGATAAGACCGCTGCCATAGTCCATGGAGACAAACAGGATGGTTCTCGAGTGTGAGAAGGACCTCTACCCCTCCCTTGAGCCCATGGAGAGGAAAACTCAAGATGCGCAGCGGAATTGCAGGTGAGCCGTGGAAAGCGCGGCGCGCGACACGCGCCGCAGTTCAAATAATCCAGAGGACCCCCTCTAGACACACCAGAGGGGGCGATCAGGGAAGATCGCCGAAATCCACCGATCGATGCCCCGAACAATACCGAAGCGTGTGGCCCTACCCCATCAAGGAGCCCTAAGGAGGATCTAAGGGGATCCGAAGACCCCCAGCATACCTATATAATGAGCTAGCCAGCACGAAGGCAACCTCTTATTCTTCTGAACGACTTAGCGACTACTTAGCGAGAGAGAGAGAGAGAGAGAGAGAGAGAGAGAGAGAGAGAGAGGGGGGGGGGGGTAGACGGACTGAACGAGATCCATACTTGTTGGAAACGAGAACGTGAGTCCTTATACGCTAAAGCGTCCCATTTGTTCCCTGCCGCAATTGTGATATCGCGTATTGTAATTTGTATTGTATAACGGGTGGTGATCCCCGGTCATTCGCGGCGTGTCGTATACCCTTTTGTAATACCGCGTCGAGGCAATCTGGAAAGAAGCCGTGAGTTTAGTATCCCGCGACCCTAATTTGCGCACTCGGCTAGAAGCAGTCGAGCGAAAGAGTATTTCGAAATTTCCAGGGTTATCTTGCACCGGGTTTCCCCGGGTTGCGTGGTTTATTAGTTTCTGCTACTTCTTGAGTAGCTGGCGCCCAAAAAGTCTCAACCTCGCAGCTTCGAAATACTTGCTGGATAGGAAATTTATTGCTCTGTACTTCGCGTTGCCGAAGCACGCGGATATTCTGTACCCCGATATAACCCCGGACTAAACTTCTGGATACCCCGTTATTATTGGTTCTATATACCCTTTTCTTGCGGATTGTAACGGGAAAACCCGTCACAGTACTTAATTATACATGACTGCATAAAAAGGATGTCATATACTTTTATAATCAATGCGATATAAGAATATAAAACGATGAACTATCCACTCCCATCAGGAGTAAAAACAATGTTTGGTACGCAAAGTTCATTGCAAAATATAATCAAGCAGTTAATATATCAAATCACTGCACACAATAAATCACTGAATGTATAATGATATGAATAGTAAGAAAAACATATTTACCTGTTAGATGTTTGTAAATTCAAATTTAAAAGTCCAAGTCACATTTAATATATTACTGTTTAACAAGGTGATTTAATGTTGTTTCAAATAGGCGTGCAGAACTAGCTCGTACTTCTGTCAATGTAATTTCATTCGAAAAATACAAAGGATAAGAGGAAATATTCTCCAATATATAACATATATAAATCAACGGATGCAAGAGAGAACACTCGATCTCGGTGTAACGAGACCGGGGCGTCATCCTGCAGTAATCGTATAACGCCTGTTCCTAGATGGTGTAGAGAGTGAATGTGGAGGGTGAAAAGCATAAAATAACAACAATGTAACTAAAGAGAAAGAGAAAGAGAATATGTGGAAGCATTGCATTTATTAAGAGGAAATCCTAGAAATATCAAACAACAGATTATATACCATACTGTAAGGGTAAGGTACAACGAAATAGACGATATCGTGAGAGAAACTAAAAAAATCGAGAAACTTAAAAAGAAAATAATAATTTAGATTGAGCGAATTAATATCACTGATCCCGGCAAGCTTAATGGAAAACGCATAACGATGAATCGGTTAGAGTATAAGATAGATGTTGGTCGCGGTTTGAGTGGCCCTGGCAATCCTTTGCCCGCATCAGGGCAGGCAGTAGGATGGTGGAGAGCCTGCCCTCCTCTTGCTTGGATCTATAGAATTCACATTCTATTGTAGAGTAGAAGCAGATAATTATAATGCTTTTCATAGAAGATTACAGCTTACTTAATTCGAAACGTTGAAATGAGATGAGTCATGGCATTGTATAATGCATTAGTACTCTATTGTCTCGACATGTAGACACTACGAAGGGCAATCCTGTTGCATGGAGCTGTAGAATTTACATTCTTATGAAGTTTTAAAGCAGATAAGCATAGAGCTATGCATAAGAGATTACAGCATTCTTACTTTGAAACGAAGAAATGGGATGCGCCAGCGCATTGCATGGAGAATTCTAGCTCGATTGCTTTAACAGATAGACACTACGGAGCGCCATACCGTTGCATGGAATTATATAGTTCACATTCCATTGAAGACCTCTAACAGTTAAGCACAATGTTATGGATATATGATTACAGATTCTTTGCATTGAAACGTTGAAATGAGATGCGACATCGCGCTGATTGAAGTATTAGAAATGTCTTGCTTGGACACGTAGAGATCTGGAAACGATATTCTGCTGCAAGTAAGTATAGGATTCACATCCTTCTAAGGTCTAGATGCAGATAAATGTAACATATTGCATAGAACATTGCAATTTACCATGAATCATTGAAATGACTTGCGACATCGTGTTGAATGAAGCAATAGAACACTATTGCTCCGATAAGTAAGCAAATGGAAACGCTATTACCTAGCAAGGAAGTGTCGCACTTACGTTTACTTATGGTGTAGATGAGGTATACATAACACTTCGCGATGAATATTATATCCTATCATGAAGCATAGAAATGAGATGCGATATCGCGTTCTGAGAAGCACTACAACTTTATTGCTACGATACGTAGGCATCTGCAGACGTCATTTCCTAGCAAGGAATAGTCGCATTTACATTCTTTTGAAGTGAATACGAGGTATACATGACTTTTCGCAATGAATATTGTTTCTTATCATGAAACATAGAAGTGAGATGCGATATCGCGATTTAAGTAGCATTAGAACTCTATTGCTACGATACGTAGATATCTAAATACGCTATTTGCCAGCAAGGAAGTGTCGCATTTACATTCGTTTGGAGTGAATACGAGGTATACATGACACTTCGCAATGAATATTATATCTTATCATGAAGCATAGAAATGAGATGCGATATCGCGTTTTGAGAAGCACTACAACTCTATTGCTGCGATACGTAGGCATCTGCAAACGCTATTTCCTAGCAAGGAATAGTCGCGTTTACATTCTTTTGAAGTGAATACGAGTTATACATGACACTTCGCGATGAATATTATATCTTATCATGTAACATAGAAGTGAGATGCGATATCGCGTTTTAAGAAGAATTAGAACCCTATTACCTCGATGCGGAGATATCTGCAAACGCTATTTCCCAGCAAGGAATAGTCGCATTTACATTCTTTTGAAGTGAATACGAGGTATACATGACTCTTCGCAATGAATATTATATCTTATCATGAAACATAGAAGTGAGATGCGATATCGCGTTCTAAGAAGCATTAGAACTCTATTGCTACGATACGTAGACATCTGCAAACGCTATTTCCTAGCATGGAAGTGTCGCATTTACGTTCCATTGATGTGAATACGAGGTATGCATGACACTTCGCAATGGATATTATATCTTATCATGAAACATATAAATGAGATGCGACATCTCGTTTTAAGAAGTATTAGAAATCTATTCTTACGATACGTGGTCATCTGGAAACGCTATTTCCTAGCAAGGAAATGTCGCATTTACATTCTTTTGACGTGAATACGAGGTATACATGACACTTCGCAATGAATATTATATCTTATCTCGAAACATCGAAGTGAGATGCGATATCGCGATTTAAGTAGCATTAGATCTCTATTGCTACGATACGTAGACATCTGAATACGCTATTTCCTAGCAAGAAAATGTCGCATTTACATTCGTTTGGAGTGAATACGAGGTATACATGACGCTTCGCCATTAATATTATATCTTATCATGAATCACAGAAATGAGATGCGATACCGCGTTTTGAGAAACATTAGACCTCTATTGCTACGATACGTAGACACCTGCAAACGCTATTTCCTAGGATGGAAGTGTCGCATTTACATTCTTTTGACTGTGAATTCGAGGTATACATGACACTTCGCAATGAATATTATATCTTATCATGTAACATAGAAGTGAGATGCGATATCGCGTTTTAAGAAGCAATAGAACCCTATTGCCTCGATGCGGAGATATTTGCAAACGCTATTTCCTAGCATGGAAGTGTCGCATTTACATTCTTTTGAAGTGAAATCGAAGTATACATGATAGTTAGGAATGAATATTATATCTTATCATGAAACATAGAATTGAGGTGCGATATCGCGTTTTAAGAAGCCTTAGAACTCTATGGCCTCGATGCGGAGACATCTGCAAACGCTATTTCCTAGCAAGGAAGTGTCGTATTTACATTTGTTTGGAGTGAATACGAGGTATACATAACACTTCGCAATGAATATTATATCATATCACGAAACATAGAAATGAAATGCGACATCTCGATTTAAGAAGCATTAGGACTCTTTCGCTACGATACGTAGACATCTGCAAAGGCTATTTCCTAGGATGGAAACGTCGAATTTACATTCTTTTGATGTGAATTCGAGGTATACATGACACTTCGCAATGAATATTATATCTTATCATGTAACATAGAAGTGAGATGCGATATCGCGTTTTAAGAAGCATTAGAACCCTATTACCTCGATGCGGAGATATCTGCAAACGCTATTTCCCAGCAAGGAATAGTCGCATTTACATTCTTTTGAAGTGAATACGAGGTATACATGACTCTTCGCAATGAATATTATATCTTATCATGAAACATAGAAGTGAGATGCGATATCGCGATTTATGTAGCATTAGAACTCTATTGCCTCGATGCGGGGATATCTGCAAACGCTATTTCCTAGCATGGAAGTTTCGCACTTACATTCTTTTGAAGTGAATACGAGGTATTCATGACACTTCACAATGAACATTATATCTTATCATGTAACATATAAGTGAGATGCGATATCGCGTCTTAAGAAGCATTAGAGCCCTATTGCCTCGATGCGGAGATATCTGCAAACGCTATTTCCTAGCAAGCAATAGTCGCATTTACATTCTTTTGAAATGAATTCGAGGTTTACAAGACACTTCGGAATGAATATTATAACTTATCACGAAACATAAAAATGAGGTGCGATATCGCGATCTAAGAAGCATTAGAACTCTATTGCTACGATACGTAGGCATCTGCAAACGCTATGCCCTAGCAAGGAATAGTCGCATTTACATTCGTTTGATGTGAATACGAGGTATACATGACACTTCGCAATGAACATTATATCTTATCACGAAACATATAAATGGGATGCGATATCGCGATTTAAGAAGCATTAGAACTCTACTGCCTCGATGCGTAGACATCTGAATACGCTATTTCCTAGCTAGGAAATGTCGTATTTACATTCTTTTCAAGTGAATACGAGGTATACATGACACTTCGCAATGAATATTATATCTTATCACGAAACATAGAAATGAGATGCTATATCGCGATCTAAGAAGCATTAGAACTCTATTGCTCCGATACGTGGACATCTGCAAACGCTATTTCCTAGCAAGCAATAGTCGCATTTACTTTCTTTTGAAGTGAATACGTGGTATACATGACACTTCGCAATGAATATTATATCTTATCATGAAGCATAGAAATGAGATGCGATATCGCGTTTTGAGAACCATTAGAACCCTATTGCTACGGTACGTAGGCATCTGCAAACGCCATTTCCTAGCAAGGAATAGTCGCATTTAGTTTCTTTTGAAGTGAATACGAGGTGTACATGGCACTTCGCAATGAATATTATATCTTATCACGAAACATAGAAATGAGATGCGATATAGCGATTTAAGTAGCATTAGAACCCTTGTGCTACGATACGTAGACATCTGAATACGCTATTTCCTAGCATGGAATTGTCGCGTTTACATTCGCTGGGAGAGAAGACGAGGTATACATGACACTTCCCAATGAATATTATATCTTATCATGAAACATAGAAGAGAGATGCGATATCGCGTTTTAAGAAGCATTAGGACACTATTGCCTCGACGCGTAGACATCTGCAGACGCTATTTCCTAGCATGGAAGTGTCGCATTTACATTCTTTTGTAGTGAATACGAGGTGTACATGACACTTCGCAATGAATATTATATCTGATCACGAAACATAGAAGAGAGATGCGATATCGCGATTTAAGAAGCGCTATAACTCTATTGCTACGATGCGTAGACATCTGGAAATGTTATTTCCTAGCCATGAAGTGTCGCATTTACATTCTTTTGAAGTGAATACGAGGTATACATAACACTCCACAATGAATATTATTTCTTATCACGAATCATAGAAATGAAATGCGGCATCTCGTTTTAAGAAGCATTAGAACTCTATTGCTACGATACGTAGACATCTGCAAACGCTATTTCCTAGCATGGAAGTGTCTTATTTACATTCTTTTCAAGTGAATACGAGGTATACAAGACACTTCGCAATGAATATTATATCTTATCATGAAACATAGAAGTGAGATGCGATATCGCGTTCTAAGAAGCATTAGAACTCTATTGCTACGATACGTAGACATCTGCAAACGCTATTTCCTAGCATGGAAGTGTCGCATTTACGTTCCATTGATGTGAATACGAGGTATGCATGACACTTCGCAATGGATATTATATCTTATCATGAAACATATAAATGAGATGCGACATCTCGTTTTAAGAAGTATTAGAAATCTATTCTTACGATACGTGGTCATCTGGAAACGCTATTTCCTAGCAAGGAAATGTCGCATTTACATTCTTTTGACGTGAATACGAGGTATACATGACACTTCGCAATGAATATTATATCTTATCTCGAAACATCGAAGTGAGATGCGACATCTCGTTTTAAGAAGCATTAGAACTCTATTGCCTCGATGCGTAGGCATCTGCAGACGCTATTTCCCAGCAAGGAAGTGTCGCATTTACATTCGTTTGGAGTGAATAGGAGGTATACATGACAGTCCGCAATGAATATTATATCTTATCACCAACATTTAAATGAGATGCGATATCGCGATTTAAGTAGCATTAGAACCCAATTGCTACGATACGTAGACATCTGCAAACGCTATTTCCTAGCAAGCAATAGTCGCATTTACATTCTTTTGAAGTGAATACGAGGTATACATGACACTTCGCAATGAACATTATATCTTATCACGAAACATATAAATGGGATGCGATATCGCGACTTAAGAAGCATTAGAACTCTACTGCCTCGATGCGTAGACATCTGAATACGCTATTTCCTAGCTAGGAAATGTCGTATTTACATTCTTTTCAAGTGAATACGAGGTATACATGACACTTCGCAATGAATATTATATCTTATCACCAAACATTTAAATGAGATGCGATATCGCGATTTAAGTAGCATTAGATCTCTATTGCTACGATACGTAGACATCTGAATACGCTATTTCCTAGCAAGAAAATGTCGCATTTACATTCGTTTGGAGTGAATACGAGGTATACATGACGCTTCGCCATTAATATTATATCTTATCATGAATCACAGAAATGAGATGCGATACCGCGTTTTGAGAAACATTAGAACTCTATTGCTACGATACGTAGACACCTGCAAACGCTATTTCCTAGGTTGGAAGTGTCGCATTTACATTCTTTTGACTGTGAATTCGAGGTATACATGACACTTCGCAATGAATATTATATCTTATCATGTAACATAGAAGTGAGATGCGATATCGCGTTTTAAGAAGCAATAGAACCCTATTGCCTCGATGCGGAGATATTTGCAAACGCTATTTCCTAGCATGGAAGTGTCGCATTTACATTCTTTTGAAGTGAAATCGAAGTATACATGATAGTTAGGAATGAATATTATATCTTATCATGAAACATAGAAGTGAGGTGCGATATCGCGTTTTAAGAAGCCTTAGAACTCTATGGCCTCGATGCGGAGACATCTGCAAACGCTATTTCCTAGCAAGGAAGTGTCGTATTTACATTTGTTTGGAGTGAATACGAGGTATACATAACACTTCGCAATGAATATTATATCATATCACGAAACATAGAAATGAAATGCGACATCTCGTTTTAAGAAGCATTAGGACTCTTTCGCTACGATACGTAGACATCTGCAAAGGCTATTTCCTAGGATGGAAACGTCGAATTTACATTCTTTTGATGTGAATTCGAGGTATACATGACACTTCGCAATGAATATTATATCTTATCATGTAACATAGAAGTGAGATGCGATATCGCGTTTTAAGAAGCATTAGAACCCTATTACCTCGATGCGGAGATATCTGCAAACGCTATTTCCCAGCAAGGAATAGTCGCATTTACATTCTTTTGAAGTGAATACGAGGTATACATGACTCTTCGCAATGAATATTATATCTTATCATGAAACATAGAAGTGAGATGCGATATCGCGATTTATGTAGCATTAGAACTCTATTGCCTCGATGCGGGGATATCTGCAAACGCTATTTCCTAGCATGGAAGTTTCGCACTTACATTCTTTTGAAGTGAATACGAGGTATTCATGACACTTCACAATGAACATTATATCTTATCATGTAACATATAAGTGAGATGCGATATCGCGTCTTAAGAAGCATTAGAGCCCTATTGCCTCGATGTGGAGATATCTGCAAACGCTATTTCCTAGCAAGCAATAGTCGCATTTACATTCTTTTGAAATGAATTCGAGGTTTACAAGACACTTCGGAATGAATATTATAACTTATCACGAAACATAAAAATGAGATGCGATATCGCGATCTAAGAAGCATTAGAACTCTATTGCTACGATACGTAGGCATCTGCAAACGCTATGCTTTAGCAAGGAATAGTCGCATTTACATTCGTTTGATGTGAATACGAGGTATACATGACACTTCGCAATGAACATTATATCTTATCACGAAACATATAAATGGGATGCGATATCGCGATTTAAGAAGCATTAGAACTCTACTGCCTCGATGCGTAGACATCTGAATACGCTATTTCCTAGCTAGGAAATGTCGTATTTACATTCTTTTCAAGTGAATACGAGGTATACATGACACTTCGCAATGAATATTATATCTTATCACGAAACATAGGAATGAGATGCTATATCGCGATCTAAGAAGCATTAGAAATCTATTGCTACGATACGTGGACATCTGCAAACGCTTTCCTAGCAAGCAATAGTCGCATTTACTTTCTTTTGAAGTGAATACGAGGTATACATGACACATCGCAATGTATATTATTTCTTATCATGAAACATAGAAGTGAGATGCGATATCGCGTTTTGAGAAGCATTAGAACCCTATTGCTGCGATACGTAGGCACCTGCAGACGCTATTTCCTAGCAAGGAAGATTCGCATTTTCATTCTTTTGAAGTGAATACGAGGTATACATGACACTTCGCAAAGAACAATATATCTTATCACGAAACATAGAAATGAGATGCGATATCGCAATTTAAGTAGCATTAGAACCCTTTTGCTACAATACGTAGACATCTGAATACGCTATTTCCTAGCAAGGAAGTGTCGCATTTACATTCATTTGGAGAGAAGAGAAGGTATACATGACACTTCGCAATGAATATTATATCTTATCATGAAACATAGAAGAGAGATGCGATATCGCGTTTTAAGAAGCATTAGAACTCTATGGCCTCGACGCGGAGACAACTGCAAACGCTATTTCCTAGCATGGAAGTGTCGCACTTACATTCTTTTGAAGTGAATACGATGTATACATGACACTTCGCAATGAATATTATATCTTATCATGAAACATAGAAGAGAGATGCGATATCGCGTTTTAAGAAGCATTAGGACACTATTGCCTCGACGCGTAGACATCTGCAGACGCTATTTCCTAGCATGGAAGTGTCGCATTTACATTCTTTTGTAGTGAATACGAGGTGTACATGACACTTCGCAATGAATATTATATCTGATCACGAAACATAGAAGAGAGATGCGATATCGCGATTTAAGAAGCGCTATAACTCTATTGCTACGATGCGTAGACATCTGGAAATGTTATTTCCTAGCAAGGAAGTGTCGCATTTACATTCTTTTGAAGTGAATACGAGGTATACATAACACTCCACAATGAATATTATTTCTTATCGCGAATCATAGAAATGAAATGCGGCATCTCGTTTTAAGAAGCATTAGAACTCTATTGCTACGATACGTAGACATCTGCAAACGCTATTTCCTAGCATGGAAGTGTCTTATTTACATTCTTTTGAAGTGAATACGAGGTATACAAGACACTTCGCAATGAATATTATATCTTATCATGAAACATAGAAGTGAGATGCGATATCGCGTTCTAAGAAGCATTAGAACTCTATTGCTACGATACGTAGACATCTGCAAACGCTATTTCCTAGCATGTAAGTGTCGCATTTACATTCTTTTGAAGTGAATACAAGGTATACATGACATTTCGCAATGAATATTGTATCTTATCATTAAACATAGAAGTGAGATGCGATATCGCGTTTTAAGGAGTATTAGAACTCTATTGCTACGATACGTAGACATCTGCAAACAATATTTCCTAGCATGGAAGTGTCGCATTTACATTCTTTTGAAGTGAATACGAGGTATACATGACACTTCGCAATGAAAATTATATCTTATCATGAAGCACAGAAGTGAGGTGCGATATCGCGTTTTAGGAAGCATTAGAACTCTATTGCTACGATACGTAGACATCTGCAAACGCTATTTCCTAGCATGGAAGTGACGCATTTACATACTTCTGAAGTGAATACGAGATATACATGACACTCCACAATGAATATTATATCTTATCACGAAACATAGAATTGAAATGCGACATCTCGTTTTAAGAAGCATTAGAAATCTATGGCTACGATACGCAGACATCTGCAAGCGCTATTTTCTAGCATGGAAGTGTCTTACTTACATTCTTCTGAAGTGAATACGAGGTATACATGACACTTCGCAATGAATATTATATCTTATCATGAAACATAGAAGAGGGATGCGATATCGCGTTTTAACAAGCATTAGAACCCTTTTGCTACGATACGTAGACATCTGAATACGCTATTTCCTAGCAAGGAAGTGTCGCATTTACATTCGTTTGGAGAGAAGAGGAGGTATACATGACACTTCGCAATGAATATTATAAATTATCATGAAACGTAGAAGTGACATGCGATATCGCGATTTAGGAAGCATTAAAACTGTATTGCCTCGACGCGTAGACATCTGCAGACGCTATTTCCTAGCACGGAAGTGTCGCATTTACAATCTTTTAAGTGAATACGGGGTGTACATGACACTTCGCAATGAATATTATATCTTATCACGAAGCATAGAAATGAGATGCGATATCGCGATTTATGCAGCATTAGAACTCTATTGCTACGATACGTAGACATCTGAATAAGCTATTTCCTACGAAGGAACTGTTGTATTTACATTCGTTTGGAGAGAATACGAGGCATACATGACACATCGCAATGAATATTATATCTTATCATGAAACATAGAAGAGAGATGCGACATCGCGTGTTTAGAAGCATTAGAACTCTATGGCCTCGATGCGGAGACATCTGCACACGCTATTTCTTAGCATGGAAGTGTCACACTTACATTCTTTTGAAGTGAATACGATGTATACACGAGACTTCGCAATGAATATTATATCTCATCACGAAACATATAAATGAGATGCGATATCGCGATTTAAGTAGCAATAGAACTCTATTGCTACGCTACATAGACATCTGCAAACGCTATTTCCTAGCAAGCAATAGTCGCATTTACATTCTTTTGAATTTAATACGAGGTATACATGACACATCGCAATGAATATTATATATTATCATGAAACATTGAAATGTGATGCGACATCGCGTTTTAAGAAGCATTAGAACTCTATTGCTACGATACGTAGACATCTGCAAACGCTATTTCCTCGCATGGAAGTGTCGCACTTACATTCCATTCAAGTGAATACGAGGTATGCATAACATTACACAATGAATATTATATCTTATAACGAAACATAGAAATGAAATAGGACATCTCGTTTTAAGAAGCATTAGTACTCTATTGCTGTGATACATAGACATCTGCAAACAATATTTCCTAGCAAGGAAGTGTCGCAATTACATTCTTTTGAAGTGAATACGAGGTATACATGACACATCGCAATGAATATTATATATTATCATGAAACATAGAAGTGAAATGCGATATCGCGTTCTAAGAAGCATTAGAACTCTATTGCTACGATACGTAGACATCTACAAACGCTATTTCCTAGCATGGAAGTGTCGCATTTACGTTCCATTGATGTGAATACGAGGTATGCATGACACTTCGCAATGGAAATTATATCTTATCATGAAATATATAAATGAGATGCGACATCTCGTTGTAAGAAATATTAGAAATCTATTCTTACGATACGCGGTCATCTGGAAGCGCTATCTCCTAGCAAGGAAGTGTCGCATTTACATCCTTTTGAAGTGAATACGAGGTATACATGACACTTCGCAATGAATATTATATCTGATCATGAAACATAGAAATGAGATGCGACATCTCGTTTTAAGAAGCATTAGAACTCTATTGCTACGATACGTAGACATCCGCAAACGCTATTTCCTAGCATGTAAGTGTCGCATTTACATTCTTTTGAAGTGAATACAAGGCATACATGACATTTCGCAATGAATATTATATCTTATCATTAAACATAGAAGTGAGATGCGATATCGGGTTTTATGGAGCATTAGATCTCTATTGCTACGATACGTAGATATCTGCAAACAATATTTCCTAGCATGAAAGTGTCGCATTTACATTCTTTGGATGTGAATACGAGGTATACATAACGCTCTACAATAAATATTATATCTTATTACGAAACATAGATGTGAGATACGATATCGCGATTTAAGAAGCGCTATAACTCTATTGCTACGATGCGTAGACATCTGGAAATGTTATTTCCTAGCAAGGAAGTGTCGCATTTACATTCTTTTGAAGTGAATACGAGGTATACCTAAGTCTCCACAATGAATATTATATCTTATCATGAAACATAGAAATGAAATGCGATATCGCGTTTTAAAAAGCGTTAGAACTCTAATGCTACTATACGTAGACATCTGCAAACGCTACTTCCAAGCAAGGGTGTGTCGCATTTAGATTCTTTCGATGTGAATACGAGGTATACATAGCACTCCACAATGAAAATTTTACCTTATCATGAAACATAGAAATAATTAGCGCTATCGCGTTTTAAGAAGCATTAGGACACTATTGCTACGATACGTAGACATCTGGAAACGCTATTTCCTAGCAAGGAAATGTCGCATTTACATTCTTTTGAAGTGAATACGATGCATACATAACACTCCAGAGTGAATATTATATCTTATCATGAAACATAGAAATGAGATGCGATATCGCGATTTAAGAAGCATTGGAACTCTATTGCTACGATACGTAGACATCTGGAAACGCTATTTCCTAGCAAGGAAGTGTCGAATTTACATTCACTTGAAGTGTAGTCGAGGAATACATAACATTTCGCAATGAATAATATATCTTATCATGAGACATAGAAATGAGATGCGATATCGCCCTTTAGGAAGCATTGGAAGTCTATTGCTTCAATATGTAGACATCTGCAAACGCTACTTCCTAGAAAGGAAGCATCGCATTTACATTCTTTTGAAGTGAATACGAGGTATACATGACACTTCGCGATGTATATTATACCTTATCACGAAACATAGAAATGAGATGCGATATCGCGATTTAAGAAGCATTAGTACTCTATTGCTTCGATACGGAGGCATCTGCAAACGCTATTTGATAGGAAGGAAGTGTCGCATTTACATTCTTTTGAAGTGAATACGAGGTATACCTACGTCTCCACAATGAATATTATATCTTATCATGAAACATAGAAATGAGATGCGATATCGCGATTTAAAGTGCATTAGAACTTTATTGCTACGATACGTAGACATCTGCAAACGCTATTTCCTAGCAAAGAAGTGTCGCATTTACATTCTTTTGAAGTGAATACGAGGTATACATAACACTGCACAATGAATATTAAATCTTGTCATGAAACATAGAAATGAGATGCGATATGGCGATTTAGGAAGCATTAGAACTCTATTGCTTCGATATGTAGACATATGCCAACACTATTTCCTAGCAAGGAAGTGTCGCAATTACATTCATTTGAAGTGTATGCGAGGTATACATGAAACTTCGCAATGAATATTATATCTTAACATGAAACATAGAAATGAGATGCGATATCGCGTTTAAAGAAGCATTAGAACTCTATTGTTACGACACGTAGACATCTGCAGACGATATTTCCTAGGAAGGAAGAGTCGCATTCACATTCTTTTGAAGTGAATACGAGGTATACATAACACTCCACAATGAATATTATATTGAGTTGGCAACAAAGTAATTGCGGATTTCACTCGTAGATGGCTTCAGTTGAATTTCTGGGTTTGCGTTACAAATGTAAAACACATTTTGTTGTTTGATAGTTGCCAATTCAACTGTCAATCAGTAAAAAAAGTTTTTTTATCGGTTGCGTAGTTTTCGTTTGGCCTTCGTTGAAAAATGGAGAATCAAAAGAATCATTTTCATCATGTTTTGCTTTTTTATTTTCGCAAAGGGAAAAACGCATCGCAAGCTCATAAAAAGTTTTGTGCTGTTTGTGGTGACGAAGCCTTAAAAGAACGGCAGTGTCAAAATTGCTTTGCCAAATTTCGTTCTGGTAATTTTCACTCATAGATGAAAAACGATCTGGTCGGCCAGTTGAAGTTGATGACGCCCTAATCGAAGCAATAATCAATTCGGATCGTCACAGTACAACACGTGAGATTGCAGAGAAGCTTCATGTATCACATACATGCATTGAAAATCACTTAGAACAACATGGCGATGTTCAAAAACTTGATACATGGGTTCCTCACGAACTGAAAGAAACGCATTTAACGCAATGCTTTAACGGCTACGATTTGCTAAAGAAACGTAATGGAAATGATCCATTTCTAAAACGACTGATAACTGGCGATGAAAAGTGGGTTGTTTGCAACAATATCAAGCGAAAAAGATCATGGAGCAGGCCAGGTGAACCAACTCAAACAACATCAAATGCTGATATTCACCAAAAGAAGGTTTTGTCATCCGTTTGGTGGGATTTCAGAGGAATTGTCTACAATATTTTGTACTCTTACCGCCCAACCGAACAATCAATTCTGATGTCTACATTGAACAACAAATGAAATTAAACAATGCAATTGAAGAAAATCCGCCAGAATTGACAAATCGAAAAAGTGTTGTATTCCATCATGACAGTGGAAGGTCACAAACAGTTTGGTCACTCGGCAAAAATTATTGGAGCTTGGTTGGGATGTTTTGCCACATCCACCATATAGTCCTGATGTTGCACCACCTGATTCCATTTTGTTTCGATTTTTACAAAACTCCTTGAATGATAAAAAATTCAATAAAGATGATGATGTTGCCAAATCGTACCTGATTCAGTTTTTTGCTAATAAAAACCAGAAGTTTTATGAACGCGGGATTATGATGCTGCCTGAAAGATGGCAAAAGATCACTGATCAAAATGGGCAATACATTACAGAATAAAGTTATTTAGATCCATGAAAAACTGTCTTTGATTTAAAAAAAAAAATCCGCAATTACTTAGTTGACAACCCAATATCTTATCACGAAACATAGAAATCAGATACGATACCGCGTTTTAAGAAGCACTAGAACTCTATTTCTTCGATACGTCGACATCTGCAAACGCTATTTCCTAGTAAGGAAGTGTCGCATTTACATTCATATGAAGTGAATACGCGGTATACAAGACACTTGGAATGAATATTATATCTTATCATGAAACACAGAAGTGAGATGCGATATCGCGTTTTAAGAAGCATTAGAACTCTATTGCTACGATACGTAGACATCTGCGAACGCTATTTCCTAGCATGGAAGTGTCACATTTACATTCTTTTGAACTGAATACGAGATATACATGACACTTCGCAATGAATATCATATCTTATCATGAAATATAGATATCAGGTGCTATATCGCGTTTTGAGAAGCATTAGAACTCTATTGCTAATATACGTAGACATCTGCAAACTCTATTTCCTAGGTAGCAAATGTCGCATTTACATTCCATTGAAGTGAACACGAGGTATACATGACACTTCGCAATGAATATTATATCTTATCATGAAACATAGAAATGAGAAGCGACATCTCGTTTTAAGATGCATTAGAACTCTATTGCTACGATACGTAGACATCTGGAAACGCTATTTCCTAGCATGGCAGAGTCGCATTTACATTCCTGTGATGTGAATACGAGATATACATGACACTTCGCTATGAATATTATATCTTATCATGGAACATAGAAGTGAGATGTGATATCGCGTTTTAAGAAGCATTAGAACTCTAATGCTACTATACGTAGACATCTGCAAACGCTACTTCCAAGCAAGGGTGTGTCGCATTTAGATTCTTAAGAAGAGAATACGAGGTATACATGACACTTCGCAATGAATATTATATCTTATCATGAAGCATGGAAATGAGATGCGATATCGCGATTTAAAAAGCATTAGAACTCCATTGCTACGATACGTAGACATCTGCAAACTCCATTTAATAGCAAGGGAGTATCGCATTTACATTCTTTTGAAGAGAATACGAGGTATACATGACACTTCACAATGGATATTATATCTTAACTTAAAACATAGAAATGAGAAGCGAAATCGCGATTTAAGAAGCATTAGAATTCTATTGCTTCGATACGGAGACATCAGCAAACGCTACTTGTTAGCAAGGAAGTTTCGCATTTACAATCGTTTGGAGTGAATACGTGCTATACATAACACTACACACAGATATATTATTCATTGTAATATATCTTATCATGAAACATGGGAATGAGGTGCTATATCGCGTTTTGAGAAGCAGTAGAACTCTATTGCTAATATACATAGACACCTGCAACCTCTATTTCCTAGCAAGGAAATGTCGTACTTACATTCTTTTGAACTGAATACGAGGTATACATGACACTTCGCAATGAATATTATATCTTATTATAAAACATAGAAATGAGATACGATATGGCGTTTCAAGAAGCATTAGAGCTCTATTTCTTCGATACGTAGATATCTGCTAACCTTATTTCCTAGGAAGGTAGTGTCGCATTTACATTCTTTTGAGGTGAATACGAGGTATCACGTCCGGTGAAACTATTTTCCGTTGCTCCGGAGGCTTTACGACACGAGCCTATTTTTCGGAAATAGAAATACGATGCCTGAACCTCACATTGAGGTGGCTAACGATCTAGAACTAGAGGTTTCGACCCCTCGGTAGGAGATCTCGAGTCAGAGTGTGTGCTCTGGAGACGCGTCTCTGACCTCCTCGGTTCGCGGGACGCTACGGTCGCGAACGCTCGTGGTAGGGAGATCGCGGTCCCGCGAGTGGGGGACTCGCGTCTCGAGGCGGAGAGCGCCCGGTCCAGCGATTGGGGACCCGCGGTTCGTGGTGGGGCTAGCGGCGCATGCCGCATGCCGGACGCATCTTACTTAGTGTAACTTAGATCTAGGAATTCTTATATATGCGTCTTGATATGGTATGTATGTCCTAGCTTAGAAGTAATATATAGGTTCTAGCAGATACTGTTCCCCGAATTGGAAAAGACCCCATTCAGGTGATGGGCTGCGGCTACGTCTTCCTGCTGGACGGAATCCTCGGTGCGAGGGAGATAGGGCTGCCCGTCCTTGGTGCGGGAGTGACAGGTATACTCGGTGGTGCGAGTGAGGCAGCGGAACTCGGTGTGAGTGAGCGCGTGCAAGTATGCGCGTGCGAACACTTACAGTTGCTGGTTCTGCAGGCGAGTTTGTCTGGTTGCATGCGTCCAGGGGTTGATGCTGGGGGGTGCGAGAAGGTTGATGGGTGGCAGGCGGTACGCCTGACGTCACAAAATGCGACACTTCCTCTCTAGGAAATTCAGTTCCCAATATATCTCTGTATCGAAGCTATAGAGTTCTAATTCTCCTTAAAACGCGATATCGCACCTCATTTCTATGTTTCATGATTAGATATAATATTCATTGTGCAGTGTTATGTGCACCTCGTATTCAATTCAAAAGAATGTAAATGCGACACTTCCATGCTAGGAAATAGCGTTTCCAGAAGTCTACGTATCGAAGCAATAGAGTTCTAGTGCTTCTTAAAACGCAATATCGCATATCATTTCTATGTCTCATGATAAGATATAATATTCATTGCGAAGTGTCATGTGTACCTCGTATTCACTTCAAAAGAATGTAAATACGACACTTCCATGCTAGGAAATAGAGTCCGCAGATGTCTACGTATCGTAGCAATAGATTTCTAATGCTGCAAAAATCGCGATATCGCATCTCATTTATATGTTTCGTGATAAGATATTATATTCATTGCCAAGTGTCGTGTATACCTCGTATTCACTTCAAAAGAATGTAAGCGCCACACGTCCATGCTAGGAAATAGCGTTTGCAGATGCCTACATATCGTAGCAATAGAATTCTAATGCTACTTAAATCGCGATATCGCATCTCATTTATATGTTTCGTGATAAGATATAATATTCTTTGCGAAGTGTCATGTATACCTTGCATTCACTTCAAAAGAATGTAAATGCGACTATTGCTTGCTAGGAAATAGCGTTTGCAGATGCCTACGTATCGTAGCAATAGAGTTCTAATGCTCCTTAGATCGCGATATCGCAGCTCATTTCTATGTTTCGTGATAAATCATAATATTCATTCCGAAGTGTCATGTATACCTCGAATTCAGTCCAAAAGAATGTAAATGCAACACTTCCATACTAGGAAATAGCGTTTGTAGATATCTCCGCATCGAGGCAATAGGTTTCGAATGCTTCTTAGCACGCGATATCGCATCTCACTTTTATGTTACATGATAAGATATAATGTTTATTGCGAAGTGCCATGTATACCTCGTATTCACTTCAAAAGAATGTAAATGCGAATCTTCCCTGCTCGGAAATAGCGTTTGCAGATGTCCACGTATCGTAGCAGTAGAGTTCTAATGCTTCTCAAAACGCAATATCGCATCCCATTTCTATGCTTCATGATAATATGTAATATCCATTGCGAAGTGCCATGTATACCTCGTATTCACTCCAAACGAATGTAAATGCGACACTTCCTTGCTAGGAAATAGAGTATTCAGATGTCTACGTATCGTAGCAGTAGAGTTCTAATGCTACTTAAATCGTGATATCGCATCTCATTTCTATGTTTCGTGATAAGATATAATATTCATTGCGAAGTGTCATGTATATCTCGTATTCACTTCAACAGAATGTAAATGCGACTACTTCTTGCTAGGAGATAGCGTTTGCAGATGTCTCCGCATAGAGACCGTAGAGTTCTAATGCTTCTTAAAACGCGATATCGCATCCCTCTTCCGTGTTTCATGATAAGATATAATATTCATTGCGAAGTGTCATGTATACCTCGTATTCACTTCAAAAGAATGTAAATGCGACTACTGCTTGCTAGGAAATAGCGTATTCAGATGCCTACGTATCGTAGCAATAGAGTTCTAATGCTCCTTAAATCGCGATATCGCATCACATTTCTATGTTTCGTGAAAAGATATAATATTCATTGCGAATGGTCATGTATACCTTGTCTAAACTTCAAAAGAATGTAAGTGCGACACTTCCATGCTAGGAAATAGCGTTTGCTGTTGTCTCCGCATCGATGCCATAGAGTTCTAATGCTTCTTAAAACGCGATATCGCATCTCTCTTCTATGTTTCATGATAAGGTATAATATTCATTGCGAAGTGTCATGTAAACCTCGAATTCACTTCGAAAGAATGTAAATGCGACTATTGCTTGCTAGGAAATAGCGATTGCAGTTGTCTACGTATCGTAGCAGTAGAGTTCTAATACTTCTCAAAACTCGATATCGCATCTCATTTCTATGTTTCCTGATAAGATATAATATTCATGCCGAAGTGTTATGTATTCCTCGTCTACACTTCAAATGGATGTAAATGCAACACTTCCTTGCTAGGATATAGCTGGTCCAGATGTCTACGTACAGAAGCAGTAGAGTTCTAATGCTTCTTAAAACGCGGCATCGCATCTCATTTCTATGTTTCACAATATGATGTAAAATTCATTGTGAAGTGTTATGTATACCTCGTTTACACATCAAAAGAATGTAAATGCGACACTTCCTTCCTAGGAAATGGCGTTTGCAGATGTCTACGTATCGAAGCAATTGTGTTCTAATGCTTCTTAAATCGCGATATCGCATCTCATTTCTATGTTTCATGATAAGATGTAATATTCATTGTGCAGTGTTATGTATACCTAGTATTCCTTTCAAGAGAATGTAAATGCGACACTTCCTTGCTAGGACGTAGCGTTTGCAGATGTCTACGTATCGAAGCAATAGGGATCTAATGCTTCTTAAATCGCCACAACGCTTCTCATTCCTATGTTTCATGATAATATATAATATTCACTGCGAAGTGTCATGTATACCTCGCATACACTTCAAATGAATGTAAATGCGACACTTCCTTGCAATGAAATAGCGCTTGCAGATGTCTACGTATCGAAGCAATAGGGTTCTAATGCTTCTTAAATAGCCATGTCGCATCTCATTTCTACGTTTCCTGATAAGATATAATATTCATTGCGAAGTGACATGTATACCTCGTATTCACTTCAAAAGAATGTAAATGCGACACTTCCATGTTAGGAAATAGCGTTTGCAGATGCCTACGTATCGTAGTAATAGAGTTCTAATGTTTCTTAAAACGCGATATCGCATCTCATTTCAATGTTTCATGATAAGATATAATATTCATTGCGAATTGTGATGTATACCTCGCATACACTTCAACTGAATGCAAATGCGACAGTTCCTTGCTAGGAAATAGCGTTTGCAGATGTCTACGTATCGAACCAATAGAGTTCTAATGCTTCTTAAATCGCCATATCGCATCTCATTTCTATGTTTCATGATAAGATATAATATTCATTGCGAATTGTCATGTATACCTCGCATACACTTCAATTGAATGTAAATGCGACGGTTCCTAGCTAAGGAATAGCGTTTGCTGATGTCTACGTATCCAAGCAATAGAGTTCTAATGCTTCTTAAAATGGGATATCGCATCTGATTCCTATGTTTCATGATAACATCTAGTATTCGTTGCGAAGTGTCACGTATACTTTGTATTCACTTCAAATGAATGTAAATGCGACACGTCCTTGCTAGGAAATAGCGTTTGCAGAAGTCTACGTACCGTAGCAAAGAGTTCTAATGCTTCTTAAAACGCGATATCGCATGTCACTTCTATGTTTCATGATAAGATATAATATTCATATCGATGTGTCATGTATACCTCGCATACACTTCAAATGAACGTAAATGCGACACTTTCTTGCTAGGAAATAACGTTTGCAGATGTCTACGTATCGAAGCAATAGTGTTCTAATGCTTCTTAAATCGCGATATCGCATCTCATTTCTATGTTTCATGATGAGATATAATATCCATTGTGCAGTGTTATGTATACCTCGTATTCACATCAGAAGAATATAAATGCGACACTTCCTTGCCCGGAAATAGCGTTTGCAGATGTCTACGTATCGTAGCATTAGTGTTCTAATGCTTCTCAAAACGCAATATCGCTATTCATTACTATGTTTCATGATAATATATAATATTCACTGTGGAGTGTTATGTATATCTCGTCTATACTTCAAGTGAATGTAAATGCGACACTTCCTTGCTAGGAAATAGCGTTTACAGATGTCTACGTATCGAAGCAATAGGGATCTAATGCTTGTTAAATCGCCATATCGCTTCTCATTTCTACGTTTCATGATAATATATAATATTCACTGCGAAGTGTCATGTATACCTCGCATACACTTCAAATGAACGTAAATGCGACACTACCTTGCTAGGAAGTAGCGTTTGCAAATGCCTACGTATCGAAGCAATAGTGTTCTAATGCTTCTTAAACCGCGATATCGCATGTTATATCTATGTTTCATGATAAGATATAATATTCATATCGATGTGTCATGTATACCTCGTATTCACTTCAAAAGAATGTAAATGCGACACTTCCATGCTAGGAAATAGCGTTTGCAGATGTCTACGTATCGAAGCAATAGAGTTCTAATGCTTCTTAAATCGCCATATTACATTTCATTTCTATGTTTCATGATAAGATATAATTTTCATTGTGGAGTGTTACGTATACCTCGTATTCACTTCAAAAGAATGTAAACGCGACACTTCCTTGCCAGGAAATAGCGTTTGCAGATGTCTACGTATTGTAGCATTATAGTTCTAATGCTTCTCAAAACGCGATATCGCTACACATTACCATGTTTCATGATAATATACAATATTCATTGTGCAGTGTTATGAATACCACGTATTCACTTTAAAAGAATGTAAATGCGACACTTCCTTGCTAGGAAATAGCGTTTGCAGATGTCTACGTTCCGTGGCATTAGGGTTCTAATGCTTCTCAAAACGTGATATCGCTTCTCATTTCTATGTTTCATGATAATATATAATATTCATTGCGAAGTGTCATGTATATCTCGCATACACTTAATATGTATGTAAATGCGACACTTCCGTCCTAGGAAATAGCGTTTGCAGATGTCTAGGTATCGAAGAAATAGACATCTAATGCTTCATAGATCGCCATATCGCATCTCATTTCTATGTTTCATGATAAGATATAATATTCATTGTGCAGTGTTATGTATACCTCGTATCCACCTCAAAAGAATGTAATTGCGACACTTCCTTGCTAGGAAATAGCGTTTGCAGATGTCTACGTGTCGAAGCAATAGTGTTCTAATGCTTCATAAACCCTCATATCGCATCTCATACCTACGTTTCCTGATAAGACATAATATTCATTGCGAAGTGACATGTATACCTCGTATTCACTTCAAAAGAATGTAAATGCGACACTTCCATGCTAGGAAATAGCGTTTGCAGATGATTACGTATCGTAGTAATAGAGTTCTAATGCTTCTTAAAACGCGATATAGCACCTCATGTCAATGTATCATGATAAGATATAATATTCATTGCGAATTGTGATGTATACCTCGCATACACTTCAATTGAATGTAACTGCGACACTTTCTTGCTAGCAAGTAGCGTTTCCAGATGTCTACGTATCGAAGCAACAGAGTTCTAATGCTTCTTAAAACGGGATATCGCATCTCATTTCAATGTTTCATGATGAGGTATAATATTCATTGCGAAATGTTATGCAGAGCTCGCATACACTTCAAATGAATGTAACTGCGACACTTTCTTGCTAGCAAGTAGCGTTTCCAGATGTCTACGTATCGAAGCAACAGAGTTCTAATGCTTCTTAAAACGGGACATCGCATCTCATTTCTATGTTTCATGATAAGATATAATATCCACTGCGAAGTGTTATGTATACCTCGCATACACTTCAAATAAATGTAAATGCGACACTTCCTTGCTAGGAAAGAGCGTTTGCAGATGCCTACGTATCGAAGCACTAGAGTTCTAATGCTTCTTAAATCGCGATATCGCATCACATTTCTATGCTTCGTGATAAGATATAATATTCATTGCGAAGTGTCATGCATACCTCGTATTCACATCAAAAGAATGTAAATGCAACACTTCCTTCCTAGGAAATAGCCTCTGCAGATATCTACGTATCGCAGCAATAGAATTCTAATGCTTCTTAAATTGTCATATCGCCTCTCATTCCTATGTTTCATGATAAGATATAATATTCATTGCGAAGTGTCATGTATATCTCGTATTTCCTTCAAAAGAATGTAAATGCGACACTTCCTTGCTAGGAAGTAGCGCTTGCAGATGTCTACGTATCGTAGCATTATTGTTATAATGCTTCTCAAAACGCGATATCGCTACTCATTTCTATGTTTCATGATAAGATATAATATTCATTGCGAAGTGTCATGTATATCTCGTCTATACTTCAAATGGATGTAAATGCGACTGATGCTTGCTAGGAAATAGCGTTTGCAGATGTCTACGTATCGAAGAAATAGAGCTCTAATGCTTCTTGAAACGCCATATCGTATCTCATTTCTATGTTTTATAATAAGATATAATATTCATTGCGAAGTGTCATGTATACCTCGTATTCAGTTCAAAAGAATGTAAGTACGACATTTCCTTGCTAGGAAATAGAGGTTGCAGGTGTCTATGTATATTAGCAATAGAGTTCTACTGCTTCTCAAAACGCGATATAGCACCTCATTCCCATGTTTCATGATAAGATATATTACAATGAATAATATATCTGTGTGTAGTGTTATGTATAGCACGTATTCACTCCAAACGATTGTAAATGCGAAACTTCCTTGCTAACAAGTAGCGTTTGCTGATGTCTCCGTATCGAAGCAATAGAATTCTAATGCTTCTTAAATCGCGATTTCGCTTCTCATTTCTATGTTTTAAGTTAAGATATAATATCCATTGTGAAGTGTCATGTATACCTCGTATTCTCTTCAAAAGAATGTAAATGCGATACTCCCTTGCTATTAAATGGAGTTTGCAGATGTCTACGTATCGTAGCAATGGAGTTCTAATGCTTTTTAAATCGCGATATCGCATCTCATTTCCATGCTTCATGATAAGATATAATATTCATTGCGAAGTGTCATGTATACCTCGTATTCTCTTCTTAAGAATCTAAATGCGACACACCCTTGCTTGGAAGTAGCGTTTGCAGATGTCTACGTATAGTAGCATTAGAGTTCTAATGCTTCTTAAAACGCGATATCACATCTCACTTCTATGTTCCATGATAAGATATAATATTCATAGCGAAGTGTCATGTATATCTCGTATTCACATCACAGGAATGTAAATGCGACTCTGCCATGCTAGGAAATAGCGTTTCCAGATGTCTACGTATCGTAGCAATAGAGTTCTAATGCATCTTAAAACGAGATGTCGCTTCTCATTTCTATGTTTCATGATAAGATATAATATTCATTGCGAAGTGTCATGTATACCTCGTGTTCACTTCAATGGAATGTAAATGCGACATTTGCTACCTAGGAAATAGAGTTTGCAGATGTCTACGTATATTAGCAATAGAGTTCTAATGCTTCTCAAAACGCGATATAGCACCTGATACCTATATTTCATGATAAGATATGATATTCATTGCGAAGTGTCATGTATATCTCGTATTCAGTTCAAAAGAATGTAAATGTGACACTTCCATGCTAGGAAATAGCGTTCGCAGATGTCTACGTATCGTAGCAATAGAGTTCTAATGCTTCTTAAAACGCGATATCGCATCTCACTTCTGTGTTTCATGATAAGATATAATATTCATTCCAAGTGTCTTGTATACCGCGTATTCACTTCATATGAATGTAAATGCGACACTTCCTTACTAGGAAATAGCGTTTGCAGATGTCGACGTATCGAAGAAATAGAGTTCTAGTGCTTCTTAAAACGCGGTATCGTATCTGATTTCTATGTTTCGTGATAAGATATTGGGTTGTCAACTAAGTAATTGCGGATTTTTTTTTTTAAATCAAAGACAGTTTTTCATGGAACTAAATAACTTTATTCTGTAATGTATTGCCCATTTTGATCAGTGATCTTTTGCCATCTTTCAGGCAGCATCATAATCCCGCGTTCATAAAACTTCTGGTTTTTATTAGCAAAAAACTGAATCAGGTACGATTTGGCAACATCATCATCTTTATTGAATTTTTTATCATTCAAGGAGTTTTGTAAAAATCGAAACAAAATGGAATCAGGTGGTGCAACATCAGGACTATATGGTGGATGTGGCAAAACATCCCAACCAAGCTCCAATAATTTTTGCCGAGTGACCAAAATGTTTGTGACCTTCCACTGTCATGATGGAATACAACACTTTTTCGATTTGTCAATTCTGGCGGATTTTCTTCAATTGCATTGTTTAATTTCATTTGTTGTTCAATGTAGACATCAGAATTGATTGTTCGGTTGGGCGGTAAGAGTACAAAATATTGTAGACAATTCCTCTGAAATCCCACCAAACGGATGACAAAACCTTCTTTTGGTGAATATCAGCATTTGATGTTGTTTGAGTTGGTTCACCTGGCCTGCTCCATGATCTTTTTCGCTTGATATTGTTGCAAACAACCCACTTTTCATCGCCAGTTATCAGTCGTTTTAGAAATGGATCATTTCCATTACGTTTCTTTAGCAAATCGTAGCCGTTAAAGCATTGCGTTAAATGCGTTTCTTTCAGTTCGTGAGGAACCCATGTATCAAGTTTTTGAACATCGCCATGTTGTTCTAAGTGATTTTCAATGCATGTATGTGATACATGAAGCTTCTCTGCAATCTCACGTGTTGTACTGTGACGATCCGAATTGATTATTGCTTCGATTAGGGCGTCATCAACTTCAACTGGCCGACCAGATCGTTTTTCATCTATGAGTGAAAATTACCAGAACGAAATTTGGCAAAGCAATTTTGACACTGCCGTTCTTTTAAGGCTTCGTCACCATAAACAGCACAAAACTTTTTATGAGCTTGCGATGCGTTTTTCCCTTTGCGAAAATAAAAAAGCAAAATATGATGAAAATGATTCTTTTGATTCTCCATTTTTCAACGAAGGCCAAACGAAAACTACGCAACCGATAAAAAAACTTTTTTTACTGATTGACAGTTGAATTGGCAACTATCAAACAACAAAATGTGTTTTACATTTGTAACGCAAACCCAGAAATTCAACTGAAGCCATCTACGAGTGAAATCCGCAATTACTTTGTTGCCAACTCAATATAATATTCATTGTGGAGTGTTATGTATACCTCGTATTCACTTCAAAAGAATGTGAATGCGACTCTTCCTTCCTAGGAAATATCGTCTGCAGATGTCTACGTTTCGTAACAATAGAGTTCTAATGCTTCTTTAAACGCGATATCGCATCTCATTTCTATGTTTCATGTTAAGATATAATATTCATTGCGAAGTTTCATGTATACCTCGCATACACTTCAAATGAATGTAATTGCGACACTTCCTTGCTAGGAAATAGTGTTGGCATATGTCTACATATCGAAGCAATAGAGTTCTAATGCTTCCTAAATCGCCATATCGCATCTCATTTCTATGTTTCATGACAAGATTTAATATTCATTGTGCAGTGTTATGTATACCTCGTATTCACTTCAAAAGAATGTAAATGCGACACTTCTTTGCTAGGAAATAGCGTTTGCAGATGTCTACGTATCGTAGCAATAAAGTTCTAATGCACTTTAAATCGCGATATCGCATCTCATTTCTATGTTTCATGATAAGATATAATATTCATTGTGGAGACGTAGGTATACCTCGTATTCACTTCAAAAGAATGTAAATGCGACACTTCCTTCCTATCAAATAGCGTTTGCAGATGCCTCCGTATCGAAGCAATAGAGTACTAATGCTTCTTAAATCGCGATATCGCATCTCATTTCTATGTTTCGTGATAAGGTATAATATTCATTGCGAAGTGTCATGTATACCTCGTATTCACTTCAAAAGGATGTAAATGCGACACTTCCTTGCTAGGAGATAGCGCTTCCAGATGACCGCGTATCGTAAGAATAGATTTCTAATATTTCTTACAACGAGATGTCGCATCTCATTTATATATTTCATGATAAGATATAATTTCCATTGCGAAGTGTCATGCATACCTCGTATTCACATCAATGGAACGTAAATGCGACACTTCCATGCTAGGAAATAGCGTTTGTAGATGTCTACGTATCGTAGCAATAGAGTTCTAATGCTTCTTAGAACGCGATATCGCATTTCACTTCTATGTTTCATGATAATATATAATATTCATTGCGATGTGTCATGTATACCTCGTATTCACTTCAAAAGAATGTAATTGCGACACTTCCTTGCTAGGAAATATTGTTTGCAGATGTCTATGTATCACAGCAATAGAGTACTAATGCTTCTTAAACGAGATGTCCTATTTCATTTCTATGTTTCGTTATAAGATATAATATTCATTGTGTAATGTTATGCATACCTCGTATTCACTTGAATGGAATGTAAGTGCGACACTTCCATGCGAGGAAATAGCGTTTGCAGATGTCTACGTATCGTAGCAATAGAGTTCTAATGCTTCTTAAAACGCGATGTCGCATCACATTTCAATGTTTCATGATAATATATAATATTCATTGCGATGTGTCATGTATACCTCGTATTAAATTCAAAAGAATGTAAATGCGACTATTGCTTGCTAGGAAATAGCGTTTGCAGATGTCTATGTAGCGTAGCAATAGAGTTCTATTGCTACTTAAATCGCGATATCGCATCTCATTTATATGTTTCGTGATGATATAATATTCATTGCGAAGTCTCGTGTATACATCGTATTCACTTCAAAAGAATGTAAGTGTGACACTTCCATGCTAAGAAATAGCGTGTGCAGATGTCTCCGCATCGAGGCCATAGAGTTCTAATGCTTCTAAACACGCGATGTCGCATCTCTCTTCTATGTTTCATGATAAGATATAATATTCATTGCGATGTGTCATGTATGCCTCGTATTCTCTCCAAACGAATGTAAATACAACAGTTCCTTCGTAGGAAATAGCTTATTCAGATGTCTACGTATCGTAGCAATAGAGTTCTAATGCTACATAAATCGCGATATCGCATCTCATTTCTATGCTTCGTGATAAGATATAATATTCATTGCGAAGTGTCATGTACACCCCGTATTCACTTAAAAGATTGTAAATGCGACACTTCCGTGCTAGGAAATAGCGTCTGCAGATGTCTACGCGTCGAGGCAATACAGTTTTAATGCTTCCTAAATCGCGATATCGCATGTCACTTCTACGTTTCATGATAATTTATAATATTATTCATTGCGAAGTGTCATGTATACCTCCTCTTCTCTCCAAACGAATGTAAATGCGACACTTCCTTGCTAGGAAATAGCGTATTCAGATGTCTACGTATCGTAGCAAAAGGGTTCTAATGCTTGTTAAAACGCGATATCGCATCCCTCTTCTATGTTTCATGATAAGATATAATATTCATTGCGAAGTGTCATGTATACCTCGTATTCACTTCAGAAGAATGTAAATAAGACACTTCCATGCTAGAAAATAGCGCTTGCAGATGTCTGCGTATCGTAGCCATAGAGTTCTAATGCTTCTTAAAACGAGATGTCGCATTTCAATTCTATGTTTCGTGATAAGATATAATATTCATTGTGGAGTGTCATGTATATCTCGTATTCACTTCAGAAGTATGTAAATGCGACACTTCCATGCTAGGAAATAGCGTTTGCAGATGTCTACGTATCGTAGCAATAGAGTTCTAATGCTTCCTAAAACGCGATATCGCACCTCACTTCTGTGCTTCATGATAAGATATAATTTTCATTGCGAAGTGTCATGTATACCTCGTATTCACTTCAAAAGAATGTAAATGCGACACTTCCATGCTAGGAAATATTGTTTGCAGATGTCTACGTATCGTAGCAATAGAGTTCTAATACTCCTTAAAACGCGATATCGCATCTCACTTCTATGTTTAATGATAAGATATAATATTCATTGCGAAATGTCATGTATACCTTGTATTCACTTCAAAAGAATGTAAATGCGACACTTACATGCTAGGAAATAGCGTTTGCAGATGTCTACGTATCGTAGCAATAGAGTTCTAATGCTTCTTAGAACGCGATATCGCATCTCACTTCTATGTTTCATGATAAGATATAATATTCATTGCGAAGTGTCTTGTATACCTCGTATTCACTTCAAAAGAATGTAAATAAGACACTTCCATGCTAGGAAATAGCGTTTGCAGATGTCTACGTATCGTAGCAATAGAGTTCTAATACTTCTTAAAACGAGATGCCGCATTTCATTTCTATGATTCGTGATAAGAAATAATATTCATTGTGGAGTGTTATGTATACCTCGTATTCACTTCAAAAGAATGTAAATGCGACACTTCCTTGCTAGGAAATAACATTTCCAGATGTCTACGCATCGTAGCAATAGAGTTATAGCGCTTCTTAAATCGCGATATCGCATCTCTCTTCTATGTTTCGTGATCAGATATAATATTCATTGCGAAGTGTCATGTACACCTCGTATTCACTACAAAAGAATGTAAATGCGACACTTCCATGCTAGGAAATAGCGTCTGCAGATGTCTACGCGTCGAGGCAATAGTGTCCTAATGCTTCTTAAAACGCGATATCGCATCTCTCTTCTATGTTTCATGATAAGATATAATATTCATTGCGAAGTGTCATGTATACCACGTATTCACTCCAAACGAATGTAAATGCGACACTTCCTTGCTAGGAAATAGCGTATTCAGATGTCTACGTATCGTAGCAATAGAGTTCTAATGCTGCTTAGATCGTGATTTCGCATCTCATTTCTATGTTTCGTGATAAGTTATAATATTCATTCCGAAGTGTCATGTATACCTCGAATTTACTTCAAAAGAATCTAAATGCGACATTTCCATGCTAGGAAATAGCCCTTGCAGATATCTCCGCATTGAGGCAATAGAGTCCTAATGCTTCTTAAAACGAGATGTCGCATCTCATTTCTATGTTTCGTGATAAGATATAATATTCATAGCGAAGTGTCATGCATACCTCCTCTTCACTCCAAACGAATGTAAATGCGACACTTCCTTGCTAGGAAATAGCGTCTGCAGATGTCTACGCATCGTAGCAATAGCGTTCTAATGCTACTTCAATCGCGATATGACACTTCATTTATATGTTTCGTGACATGATATAATATTCATTGCGAAGTGTCATGTATACATCGTATTCACTTCAAAAGAATGTAAGTGCGACACTTCCATGCTAGGAAATAGCGTTTGCAGTTGTCTCCGCGTCGAGGCCATAGAGTTCTAATGCTTCTTAAAACGCGATATCGCATCTCTCTTCTATGTTTCATGATAAGATATAATATTCATTGCGAAGTGTCATGTATACCTTCTCTTCTCTCCAAATGAATGTAAATGCGACACTTCCTTGCTAGGAAATAGCGTATTCAGATGTCTACGTATTGTAGCAAAAGGGTTCTAATGCTACTTAAATTGCGATATCGCATCTCATTTCTATGTTTCGTGATAAGATATATTGTTCTTTGCGAAGTGTCATGTATACCTCGTATTCACTTCAAAAGAATGAAAATGCGAATCTTCCTTGCTAGGAAATAGCGTCTGCAGGTGCCTACGTATCGCAGCAATAGGGTTCTAATGCTTCTCAAAACGCGATATCGCATCTCACTTCTATGTTTCATGATGAGAAATAATATACATTGCGATGTGTCATGTATACCTCGTATTCACTTCAAAAGAAAGTAAATGCGACTATTGCTTGCTAGGAAATAGCGTTTGCAGATGTCCACGTATCGTAGCAATAGATTTCTAATGCTTCTTAGATCGCGATATAGCATCTCATTCCTATGTTTCGTGATAAGATATAATATTCATTGCGAAGTGTCATGTATACCTCGTATTCACTTGAAAAGAATGTAAATACGACATTTCCTAGCTAGGAAATAGCGTATTCAGATGTCTACGCATCGAGGCAGTAGAGTTCTAATGCTTCTTAAATCGCGATATCGCATCCCATTTATATGTTTCGTGATAAGATATAATGTTCATTGCGAAGTGTCATGTATACCTCGTATTCACATCAAACGAATGTAAATGCGACTATTCCTTGCTAAAGCATAGCGTTTGGTGATGCCTACGTATCGTAGCAATAGAGTTCTAATGCTTCTTAGATCGCGATATCGCATCTCATTTTTATGTTTCGTGATAAGTTATAATATTCATTCCGAAGTGTCTTGTAAACCTCGAATTCATTTCAAAAGAATGTAAATGCGACTATTGCTTGCTAGGAAATAGCGTTTGCAGATATCTCCACATCGAGGCAATAGGGCTCTAATGCTTCTTAAGACGCGATATCGCATCTCACTTATATGTTACATGATAAGATATAATGTTCATTGTGAAGTGTCATGAATACCTCGTATTCACTTCAAAAGAATGTAAGTGCGAAACTTCCATGCTAGGAAATAGCGTTTGCAGATATCCCCGCATCGAGGCAATAGAGTTCTAATGCTACATAAATCGCGATATCGCATCTCACTTCTATGTTTCATGATAAGATATAATATTCATTGCGAAGAGTCATGTATACCTCGTATTCACTTCAAAAGAATGTAAATGCGACTATTCCTTGCTGGGAAATAGCGTTTGCAGATATCTCCGCATCGAGGTAATAGGGTTCTAATGCTTCTTAAAACGCGATATCGCATCTCACTTCTATGTTACATGATAAGATATAATATTCATTGCGATGTGTCATGTATACCTCGAATTCACATCAAAAGAATGTAAATTCGACGTTTCCATCCTAGGAAATAGCCTTTGCAGATGTCTACGTATCGTAGCGAAAGAGTCCTAATGCTTCTTAAAACGAGATGTCGCATTTCATTTCTATGTTTCGTGATATGATATAATATTCATTGCGAAGTGTTATGTATACCTCGTATTCACTCCAAACAAATGTAAATACGACACTTCCTTGCTAGGAAATAGCGTTTGCAGATGTCTCCGCATCGAGGCCATAGAGTTCTAAGGCTTCTTAAAACGCGATATCGCACCTCACTTCTATGTTTCATGATAAGATATAATATTCATTCCTAACTATCATGTATACTTCGATTTCACTTCAAAAGAATGTAAATGCGACACTTCCATGCTAGGAAATAGCGTTTGCAAATATCTCCGCATCGAGGCAATAGGGTTCTATTGCTTCTTAAAACGCGATATCGCATCTCACTACTATGTTACATGATAAGATATAATATTCATTGCGAAGTGTCATGTATACCTCGAATTCACAGTCAAAAGAATGTAAATGCGACACTTCCATCCTAGGAAATAGCGTTTGCAGGTGTCTACGTATCGTAGCAATAGAGTTCTAATGTTTCTCAAAACGCGGTATCGCATCTCATTTCTGTGATTCATGATAAGATATAATATTAATGGCGAAGCGTCATGTATACCTCGTATTCACTCCAAACGAATGTAAATGCGACATTTTCTTGCTAGGAAATAGCGTATTCAGATGTCTACGTATCGTAGCAATAGAGATCTAATGCTACTTAAATCGCGATATCGCATCTCATTTAAATGTTTGGTGATAAGATATAATATTCATTGCGAAGTGTCATGTATACCTCGTATTCACTTGAAAAGAATGTAAATACGACATTTCCTAGCTAGGAAATAGCGTATTCAGATGTCTACGCATCGAGGCAGTAGAGTTCTAATGCTTCTTAAATCGCGATATCGCATCCCATTTATATGTTTCGTGATAAGATATAATGTTCATTGCGAAGTGTCATGTATACCTCGTATTCACTTCAAAAGAATATAAATGCGACTATTGCTTGCTAGGAAATAGCGTTTGCAGATGTCTACGTATCGTAGCAATTGGGTTCTAATGCTACTTAAATCGCGATATCGCATCTCATTTAAATGTTGGTGATAAGATATAATATTCATTGCGGACTGTCATGTATACCTCCTATTCACTCCAAACGAATGTAAATGCGACACTTCCTTGCTGGGAAATAGCGTCTGCAGATGCCTACGCATCGAGGCAATAGAGTTCTAATGCTTCTTAAAACGAGATGTCGCATCTCACTTCGATGTTTCGAGATAAGATATAATATTCATTGCGAAGTGTCATGTATACCTCGTATTCACGTCAAAAGAATGTAAATGCGACATTTCCTTGCTAGGAAATAGCGTTTCCAGATGACCACGTATCGTAAGAATAGATTTCTAATACTTCTTAAAACGAGATGTCGCATCTCATTTATATGTTTCATGATAAGATATAATATCCATTGCGAAGTGTCATGCATACCTCGTATTCACATCAATGGAACGTAAATGCGACACTTCCATGCTAGGAAATAGCGTTTGCAGATGTCTACGTATCGTAGCAATAGAGTTCTAATGCTTCTTAGAACGCGATATCGCATCTCACTTCTATGTTTCATGATAAGATATAATATTCATTGCGAAGAGTCATGTATACCTCGTATTCACTTCAAAAGAATGTAAATGCGACTATTCCTTGCTGGGAAATAGCGTTTGCAGATATCTCCGCATCGAGGTAATAGGGTTCTAATTCTTCTTAAAACGCGATATCGCATCTCACTTCTATGTTACATGATAAGATATAATATTCATCGCGAAGTGTCATGTATAACTCGTATTCACTTCAAAAGAATGTAAACGCGACTATTCCTTGCTAGGAAATAGCGTTTGCAGATGCCTACGTATCGCAGCAATAGAGTTGTAGTGCTTCTCAAAACGCGATATCGCATCTCATTTCTATGCTTCATGATAAGATATAATATTCATTGCGAAGTGTCATGTATACCTCGTATTCACTCCAAACGAATGTAAATGCGACACTTCCTTGCTGGCAAATAGCGTATTTAGATATCTACGTATCGTAGCAATAGAGTTCTAATGCTACTTAAATCGCGATATCGCATCTCACTTCTATGTTTCATGATAAGAAACAATATTCATTGCGAAAAGTCATGTATACCTCGTATTCACTTCAAAAGAATGTAAATGCGACTATTCCTTGCTAGGAAATGACGTCTGCAGATGCCTACGTATCGTAGCAATAAAGTTGTAGTGCTTCTCAGAACGCGATATCGCATCTCATTTCTATGCTTCATGATAAGATATAATATTCATCGCGAAGTGTTATGTATACCTCGTCTACACCATAAGTAAACGTAAGTGCGACACTTCCTTGCTAGGAAATAGCGTTTCCATTTGCTTACTTATCGGAGCAATGGAGTTCTATTGCTTCATTCAACACGATGTCGCAAGTCATTTCAATGATTCATGTTAAATTGCATTGTTCTATGCAATATGTTACATTTGTCTGCATCTAGATCTTAGAAGGATGTGAATCCTATACTTACTTGCAACAGAATATCTTTTCCAGATCTCTACGTGTCCAAGCAATACATTTATAATACTTCGTGCAGCGCAATGTCGCATCTCATTTCAACGTTTCAAAGCAAAGAATCTGTAATCATATATCCATAACATTATGCTTAACTGTTAGAGGTCTTCAATAGAGTGTGAACTATATAATTCCATGCAACGGCATGGCGCTCCGTAGTGTCTGTCTGTTAAAGCAATCGAGCTAGAATTCTCCATGCAATGCGCTGGCGCATCCCATTTCATCGTTTTAAAGTAAGAATGCTGTAATCTCTTATGCATAGCTCTATGGTTATCTGCTTTAAAATTTCATAAGAATGTAAATTCTACAGCTCCATGCAACAGGATTGCCCTTCGTAGTGTCTACATGTCGAGACAATAGAGTACTAATGCATTATACAATGCCATGACTCATCTCATTTCAACGTTTCGAATTAAGTAAGCTGTAATCTTCTATGAAAAGCATTATAATTATCTGCTTCTACTCTACAATAGAATGTGAATTCTATACATCCAAGCAACAGGAGGGCAGGCCCTCCACCATCCTACTGCCTGCCCTGATGCGGGCAAAGGATTCCCAGGGCCACTCAAACCGCGACCAACATCTATCTTATACTCTAACCGATTCATCGTTATGCGTTTTCCATTAAGCTTGCCGGGATCAGTGATATTGATTCGCTCAATCTAAATTATTATTTTCTTTTCAAGTTTCTCGATTTTTTTAGTTTCTCTCACGATATCGTCTATTTCGTTGTACCTTCCCCTTACAGTATGGTAAATAATCTGTTGTTTGATATTTCTAGGATTTCCTCTTAATAAATGCAATGCTTCCACATATTTTCTTTCTCTTTCTCTTTAGTTACATTGTTGTTATTTTATGCTTTTCACTCTCCACATTCCCTCTTTACACCATCTCGGAACAAGCTTTATACGATTACTGCAGGATGACGCCCCGGTCTCGTTACACCGAGATCGAGTGTTCTCTCTTGCATCCGTTGATTTATATATGTTATATATTGGAGAATATTTCCTCTTATCCTTTGTATTTTTCGAATGAAATTACATTGACAGAAGTACGAGCTAGTTCTGCACGCCTATTTGAAACAACATTAAATCACCTTGTTAAACAATAATATATTAAATGTGACTTGGACTTTTAAATTTGAATTTATAAACATCTAACAGGTAAATATGTTTTTCTTACTATTCATATCATTATACATTCAGTGATTTATTGTGTGCAGTGATTTGATATATTAACTGCTTGATTATATTTTGCAATGAACTTTGCGTACCAAACATTGTTTTTACTCCTGATGGGAGTGGATAGTTCATCGTTTTATATTCTTATATCGCATTGATTATAAAAGTATATGACATCCTTTTTATGCAGTCATGTATAATTAAGTACTGTGACGGTTTTTCCCGTTACAATCCGCAAGAAAAGGGTATATAGAACCAATAATAACGGGGTATCCAGAAGTTTAGTCCGGGGTTATATCGGGGCACAGAATATCATCGTGCTTCGGCAACGCGAAGTACAGAGCAATAAATTTCCTATCCAGCAAGTATTTCGAAGCTGCGAGGTTGAGACTTTTTGGGCGCCAGCTACTCAAGAAGTAGCAGAAACTAATAAACCACGCAACCCGGGGGAACCCGGTGCAAGATAACCCTGGAAATTTCGAAATACTCTTTCGCTCGACTGCTTCTAGCCGAGTGCGCAAATTAGGGTCGCGGGATACTGAACTCACGGCTTCTTTCTAGATTGCCTCGACGCGGTATTACAAAAGGGTATACGACACGCCGCGAATGACCGGGGATCACCACCCGTTATACAATACAAATTACAATACGCGATATCACAATTGCGGCAGGGAACAAATGGGACGCTTTAGCGTATAAGGACTCACGTTCTCGTTTCCAACAAGTATGGATCTCGTTCAGTCCGTCTACCTCTCTCTCTCTCTCTCTCTCTCTCTCTCTCTCTCTCTCTCTCTCTCTCTCTCTCTCGCTAAGTAGTCGCTAAGTCGTTCAGAAGAATAAGAGGCTGTCTTCGTGCTGGCTAGCTCATTATATAGGTTTGCTGGGGGTCTTCGGATCCCCTTAGATCCTCCTTAGGGCTCCTTGATGGTGTAGGGCCATACGCTTCGGTATTGTTGGGGGCATCGATCGGTGGATTTCGGCGATCTTCCCTGATCGCCCCCTCTGGTGTGTCTAGAGGGGGTCCTCTGGATTATTTGAATTGCGGCGCGTGTCGCGCGCCGCGCTTTCCACGGCTCACCTGCAATTCCGCTGCGCATCTTGAGTTTTCCTCTCCATGGGCTCAAGGGAGGGGTAGAGGTCCTTCTCACACCCGAGAACCATCCTGTTTGTCTCCATGGACTATGGCAGCGGTCTTATCGTTGCAGAGCTCTGGATCGTATCCTTCGGGCTTCAGGGTCTCTTCTTGCTCACTTCCCGACTCCTCCACCTTCGAGCCCGTCGCGCTACCTCGGCGCACAGCCCTTCCGCGAACCTGCGGTCTTATTATCCGCCGAAGAGGCGTCTTATGGGTCGCTTCTTCCATCAGATCGCCAGTCTTATCCGTCGAACGGAGAGAGAGGAACGAACGGGGGGGGGGGGGGTTCTACCATCGTGTATTTCACGCTCCTCGCAAATACAGCTATCGCAATGGTCCGTGTCGCGCTTCTCGCATGGGTGGTGATCTGCGAGCTAGTCTAACCAAAGCAGGGGGGGGGGGGGGGGTGAGCGAGCCTTGTGACGTCACCACGTCACAGTACATATAAATTTGCGATTAAGTAGCTATGTGTTCAAATTCAATTCCGAATAATGCACTAAAAAGCATCCCAGATAACAAACGGCAAGATGGTAGCGACACCATGCCGGCACTATATTGCCACTTCCGAGGAGTGTCAACTGATTCGTAGTCATCTGTGACCGGATTCGTTAACTAAAATGCCAGAACGTGTTACCAGCACGTTCTAGACAAGCGAATCGCGCAGCACCAGCACCATGGTGACACGCGTATCATCGCTCCATTCATGAATCTCCTCAGCAATGACGCAGGATCACATTTGGCAATGGGGAACCTGTGCTTTCATACAAATTAGAACCGTTAGATGTCAGTAGATGTGCAGCATATGAGTATTGGTTGACATTTTGATGGTCGTTTTCCTATATTTATAGTTATTGAGCGAGTCGTATATATTTCTTTCAATCCATCATAGACTAAAAATATTAATTATAAAAAAAATATTACTTATAAAATAAAAATTCATGCTGTTGCGTCCCTAACTTCGCCTTGTGTAATTTTTGAAATAACATGCTGTCATCGTATTTAATGTAACCCTCAATTGCATGAATTTGCAACAATAAATTGAAGAAAATATATATAAAATAAGTGTGTATATTTTTATGACAAAGTAATTATCGACTTTATGGAAAAAATCGCCCTATCGAGCTAGTTTATAGAAAATAATAAAATCGAGTTCTTATATCTTTGTTTTGTGCCGGTGTATCTATTTTGGAATCAAAATAAGTAAATTGCACAGTTTAGTTATTTTTCATATTTGCTTATAATTTTTATGGAAACAGCTTCCCCATTAGTAAATGTCAGCCTACGGCACAACCACGCGTGTAGCTATGGTGAGCTGATAGTGTCATTGTCACGGCCGTGTTGCCCGTGTGCTATATCTCGGTGCTTTAATAGAGATATCTAGGAACATAAGTAATTTGTAAATAACACATCTTTTCTCTTTGAAATATTTGCCTTTGCATAGAATAGAACGTATAGATATAATGGCCTGTTTTGTACCCATTTCGGTCCAATTCTATTATAGCCTTTGAGCAGAAGTAATATTGATTATACTTGATTTTTGCAATAGTTCTTTGATTAACAGATTTTATTAACCTAGAATCATCGTTTGACGGATGTATCAATCTACTTTGTAGCTCCATCAGTTTCTTTTTCTGCTCGCTACTTTCCATTTTCAGTTCCATATACTTATCCTTTATCACGTTGCGTAAAATTACAATAACTTTTTGTCCTCAAATTTTGCGGATATTTCAATTAAATTTCCTTTGATTAAATAAACTGAAATTAGAGAATAGTGGCACGTACCATTTCTTGGAAACGTTGTATCGTAATTTGCATCTGACTGTTTTGAAAGGCAAAGCACTTTACTTAACGTTTGCAATGATTCGGTTAGCGAAATAAAGTAATATTCTACTTTCGAAATTGTTGGCTCTTGTAATTCTAAGGCAAATATATTCATCTGTCGACATCGTGAACATTGTTTTTTGGCAAAATTCCAGAAAAACAAATATACTATGAGTAAAATAATAAACATCATAATATTAAATTTAACTCTGTTCATCGTTGCCTTGTTGGACACATCCATAACAATATACAGGGTGGGGCAGTAATAAGTAGCACCTCAGATATCCACGAAACTATATGTTTCATAGAAGTTTTTGCTAATATAAAATTACATAGTACAAAGGGGCCATCCGTTGATGAAAATAGTTTTTTTGTAAGTGGAGTTATGTTGGACATATGAAGGTTACCTTCATTTTTTAAAATGAATTGGTATGTCCATTCTTCCGTAATACGATAGAGCATTTTAAAGCAAGTTTAACGATCTGTAACATGAAGGCATTGAAGGTTACAAAAAGTAAAGAAAGGCGATAATACTCACGGTTTTGATAGTAAATGAAACATACCTATTGTGAACAGTGGTGCAAGGCGTAATACTTACCGTTTACTTCACTGTGAATAAACACTTTTCGAAGGGCATTTCAATAGTTTGCAGCATAAGTTAAACATGATAAGATTAGTGTTGAAAAATCGGTTCGAATACGTTTGGTTAGGCTGTTCTTTGTGTCGTTCATTTTATATAAGTACTGAGCTGCGGATTCCTGAGGACAGCTCACAAAATTGTTGAACTATGGAAGATTATCATTGTGAATTTGAATCAAAAGGTAATTAATTTCCATTAGATTGTAAACAGATCTCAATGTTTCATTTTAGATAGTAAGATTAAATACTCTTTACAAAACTACAAGAATGGATACATACCTTTCTGTTATTATTACTTCATAAAGAATTATAATTGCAATTATATAGTTCATTACGATAAAAAATATTTCTCAGAAAATTCTAAATATTGAATAAAAGAATCAAGTAAAACATTTTTAATAATTACGAATATGAAAAATACTTGAACATTCCAATAGAAAGATGTCTAAACAGGAGCTAGAAAAGTCAAACTTTCAATTTCAATTCCAGAATTCATCTATAAGAGGTAGAATGTTTCGAAAGCTTTAATTACAGTCTTTAATGCAAGCAGTTGGGCAGTATTTCAATTTTTAAGAAAATTGATGAAAGTCAACCATTTTGAAGTGGTCAGAATCTTTGTCGTTTGAGCAATAAGTGAATAACAAATAACTGCATAAATTCCAGGCTTAAAAACTTATGGATTAAATCCTATGCAGACTCGTTTATGAGCGAGTTACAAAATAATAATCCACACTAAGTAATCATTTTAAAACTTAAACGATTACATCTCGCGAACTTTCAAAGATATCAGAAGCGTGAAAAGTATGTGGTTTATCAAAAACTCTTCTAAAAGAACGGACGAAGCCAATAGAAATCTTTGTTGAAGTAAGCAAGTTCTAAAGTTCTAAGCAACGCGATGGCCCTTATCTGCCTATGTTTCATAGCAAGTAAGTTCTGAATTTCTATGAAATCCGATGGAATTCCCCACTACTAACGTTTCAAAGTAAGTTCTCAAATTCTCAATTCTACGTTTAAAACTGTGTGTGTTCTATATATCTATGTAAAGTGATGGTTCCTATTAGTTGTGATGGAAACCTATATATAGTAAGTCAGGGAAACTCGAAGGGGTTAATTATCTAAATGCTTTAAGGTGTAAAACGTACTTTAATCTAAAGCAATCTATGGTTCCAAGGTATCCGCTCACGTACAACTTTTCTTGGGCGCCAGTTGCTCAGAAAGTAGCAAAGGGATAGACTACACGACCCCGAGAACCCTGGAGCGGAACAACCCTTGAAACTTCGAAATGCTCCTCTTCTCGACTACGCCTAGCCAAGTACACACACTCAGGTCGCGAGATACTGAAGTCACGGCATGTTTACTTATGGTCTCGACGTGGGTTTAACTAACAAGGGCTACGGGAAACTACGCAACACGCCGCAAATTACCGGGTATCATAACTCGCTTCACGATATAAGATACAATATACAATATGCGACACAAGAAATGGGACGCTTTAGTGAATAAGCTCTCACGTTCTCTTCTTCAGGTTCCTTGAATTCGCTGGTGGTCCTCGGGTCTCCTGCATCCTCCTCGGGGCTCCTTGGTGGAGTGGGCTGTAGGCTTCGGTATTGTTCGGGTCCATCGATCAGTGGATTTCGGCGATTTCCTCTTCTCGCCCCCTTGGGTGTCCCCGAGGGGATCCTCCTGATCATTTAAATTGCGTAGCGCCTCGCGCGCCGCGCTCCCATGGCCCACCTGCAGGGCCGCTGGACTTTTGACTTCTCTTTAGGGGTTAAGGATGGTTGAGGACCTTCTCACATCCCAGAGCATTATAAAGCACAAAAGCAGATAAGCATAATGCGATGCATAGAGCTTTACAACCTTCTAACTTACTTTGAACTGTTTATATGAAATGCGATATTGAGGTGCATGAAGCATGACAAATTAAATGCTTCGGCACCTGGACATCTAGAAACGCTATCCCCGGGCAAGAATGTGTAGGGTTCACACTCAATTCATGTGCAGAAGCAGATAAACATAACGCGATGCTATGAATATTACATCTCATCATGAAATATAGAAGTAAGATGCGCAGCCGCGTTTTACGAAGCATTAGAACTCTATTGCTTCAAAACCTTCAGATATAGAAACAAAATTCCGTAGCAAGGAAATGAAGCATTTACATTCATTTGAAGTGTAGAGGAGATATACATAACGCGTTGCATTGAAATTACATCTTATCATGTGACTTAGAACTGATATGCGATATCGCGTTTTATAAAGAGTTAGAAATCTATTGCTTCGATGCGTAGACAACTAGAAACGCAATTTCCTAGCCAAGAAGTGTGGCATTTGCATTCTTTTGAAGTGTAGACGAGGTACACATAACACTTCGCAATGAATATTATATCTTATCATGAAACATACATGAGATGCGATATCGCGTTTTGGAAGCATTATAACTCCATTGCTTCGATACGTAGTCATCTGAAAACGCATTTCCTAGCAAGGATGCGTGGCATTTTCATTCCTTTGAAGTGTAGACGATGTATGCAACACGTCCCGATGAATATTATATCTTACCATGAAACATAGAAATGAGATGCGGTATCGAGTTTTAAGAAGCATTAGATCTCCATTTCTTCGATATGTAGACATCTGGAAATGCATTTCCTAGCAAGGAAGTGTGCATTTACATTCTTTTGAAGTGTAGACGAGGTATAAATAACACTTCGTAATGAATCTTGTATTATATCATGAAACATAGAATTGCGATGCGACATCGCGTTTTAAGAAGCAATAGAACTCCACTGCTTCGATAGGTAGATATCTGCATACGCTACTTTCTGGCAAGAAAGTGTGGCATTTACATTCTTTTGAAGTGTAGTCAAGGTATGCATAACACTTCGCTATGAATATTATATCTTATCATGAAACATACAAATGAGATGCGATATCGCGCTTGAGGAAGCAATGGAACTACATTGCTTCGATACGTAGTCATCTGGAAACGCATTTCCTGGCAAGAATGTGTGGCATTCACATTCACTTGAAGTGTAGACGTGGTATACGTAACATTTCGCAATGAATATTATGTCTTATCGTACAACATAGAACTGAGGTGCGATATCGCGCTTTAAGAAGCATTAAAACGCTACTGCTTCTATACGCAGAAATCTGGAAACGCTATTCCCTAGCAAGGAAGTGTGGCATTTATACTCATTTGAAGTGTATACGTCTTATACATAACACTTCGCTGTGAATATTATAACTTATCATGCAACATAGAATTGAGATGCGATATCGCGATTAAAGGAGCATTAGAACTGTATTGCTTCGATACGTAGCAATCTGGAAACGCTATTTCCTAGGAAGGAAATATGGCATTTACATTCTTTTGATGTGTAAACGAGGTATGCATAACACTTCGCAATGAATATTATATCTTATCACGAAACATAGAAATGAGATGCGATATCGCGATTTAAGTAGCATTAGAACTCTATTGCTACGATACGTAGACATCTGCAAACGCCATTTCCTAGCAAGGAAGTGTCGCATTTACATTCGTTTGGAGAGAATACGAGGTATACATGACACTTCGCAAAGAACATTATATCTTATCACGAAACACAGAAGGGTGTTGCGATATCCCGTTTTAAGTAGCATTAGAACTCTATTGCCTCTATGTGTAGACATCTGCAGACGCAATTTCCTAGCAAGGAAGTTTCGCATTTACATTCTATTGAGGTGAATACGAGGTGTACATGACACTTCGCAATGAATATTATATCTTATCACGAAACATATAAATGAGGTGTCATATCGCGATTTAAGTAGCATTAGAACGCTATTGCTACGATACGTCGACATCTGCAAACGCTATTTCCTAGCAAGCAATAGTCGCATTTACATTCTTTTGACGTGAATTCGAGGTATACATGACACTGCGGAATGAATATTATAATATATCACGAAACATTGAAATGAGATGCGATATCCCGATCTAAGCAGCATTAGAACTCAATATCTACGATACGTAGGCATCTGCAAACGCTATTTCCTAGCAAGGAATAGTAGCATTTACATTCTTTTGAAGTGAATACGAGGTATACATAACACTTCGCAGTGAGTATTATATCTTATCATGAATCATAGAAGTGAGATGCGATATCGCGTTATAAGAAGCATTAGAACTCTATGGCCTCGATGCGGAGACATCTGCAAACGCTATTTCCTAGCATGGAAGTTTCGCACTTACATTCTTTTGAAGTGAATACCAGGTATACATGACACATCGCAATGAAAATTTTATCTTATCACGAAACATAGAAATGAGATGCGATTTCGCGATCTAAAAAGCATTAGAATTCTATTTCTACGAAACGTAGGCATCTGCAGACGTTATTTCCTAGCAAGGAATATTAGCATTTACATTCTTTTGAAGTGAATACGAGGTATACATGACTCTTCGCAATGAATATTATATCTTATCATGAAACATTGAAGAGAGATGCGATATCGCGTTTTAAGAAGCATCAGAACATTATGGCCTCGATGCGGAGACATCTGCAAACGCTATTTCCTAGCATGGAAGTTTCGCACTTACATTCTTTTGAAGTGAATACGAGGTATGCATGACACATCGCAATGAAAATTTTATCTTATCACGAAACATAGAAATGAGATGCGATATCGCGATTTTAGTAGCATTAGAACACTATTGCTACGATACGTGGTCATCCGAATACGCTATTTCGTAGCAAGGAAGTGTCGCATTTATATTCGTTTGGAGTGAATGCGAGGTATACATGACACTTCGCAATGAACATTATATCTTGTCATGTAACATAGAAGTGAGATGCGACATCGCGTTTTACGAAGCATTAGAACACTATTGCCTCGATGCGGAGATATCTGCAAACGCTATTTCCTAGCATGGAAGTGTTTCATTCACATTCTTTTGAAGTGAATTCGAGGTATACATGACAATTCGGAATGAATATTATAACTTATCACGAAACCTAGAAATGAGATGCGATATCGCGATCTAAGAAGCATTAGAACCCTATTGCTACAAAACTCAGGCATCTGCAAACGCTATTTCCTAGCATGGAAGTGTCGCATTTACATTCTTTTGAAGTTAATACGAAGTATACATGACACTTCACAAAGAACATTATATCCTATCACGAAACATAGAAGAGTGATGCGATATCGCGTTTTAAGTAGCATTAGAACTCTATTGCTACGATACGTAGACATCTGCAAACGCTATTTCCTAGCAAGCAATAGTCGCATTTTCATTCTTTTGAAGTGAATACGAGGTGTATATGACACTTCGCAATGAATATTATATCTTATCACGAAACATAGAAATGAGATGCGATATCGCGTTTTGAGAAGCATAAGAACTCTATGGCATCGATGCGGAGACATCAGCAAACGCTATTTCCTAGCATGGAAATGTCGCACTTACATTCTTTTGAAGTGAATACGAGGTGTACATGACACTTCGCGAACGAATATTATATCTTGTCACGAAACATATAAATGAGTTACTATATCGAGATTTAAGTAGCATTAGAACTCTATTGCTACGATACGTAGACATCTGAATACGCCATTTCCTAGCAAGGAAGTGTCGCATTTACATTCTTTTGAAGTGAATACGAGGTATACATGACACTTCGCACTGAATATTACATCTTATCATGAAACATAGGAGTGAGATGCGATATCGCGTATTAAGAAGCATTAGAACTCTATTGCCTCGATGCGTAGACATCTGCAGACGCTATTTCCTAGCAAGGAAGTGTCGCATTTACAATCGTTTGGAGTGAATAGGAGGTATGCATGACACTTCGCAATGAATATTATATCTTATCACGAAACATAGTAATGAAATGCGACATCTCGTTTTAGGAAGCATTAGGACTCTATTGCCTCAATGCGGACATATCTGCAAGGGCTATTTCCTAGCATGGAAATGTCGCATTTAGATTCTTTTGAAGTGAATTCGAGGTATACATGACACTTTGGAATGAATATTATATCTTATCATGAAACATAGAAGAGAGATGCGATATCGCGTTTCAAGAAGCATTAGAACTCTATGGCCCCGATGCGGAGACATCTGCAAACGCTATTTCCTAGAAATCAATAGTCGCACTTACATTCTTTTGAAGTGAATTCTAGGTTTACATGACACTTCGGAATGAATATTATAACTTATCACGAAACATAGAAATGAGATGCGATATCGTGATCTAAGAAGCTTTAGAACTCTATTGCTACGATACGTAGGCATCTGCAAACGCTATGCCCTAGCAAGGAAGTGTCGCATTTACATTCTTTTGAAGTTAATACGAAGTATACATGACACTTCACAAAGAACATTATATCGTATCACGAAACATAGAAGAGTGATGCGATATCGCGTTTTAAGTAGCATTAGAACTCTATTGCTGCGATACGTAGACATCTGCAAACGCTATTTCCTAGCTAGCAATAGTCGCATTTTCATTCTTTTGAAGTGAATACGAGGTGTATATGACACTTCGCAATGAATATTATATCTTATCACGAAACATAGAAATGAGATGCGATATCGCGTTTTGAGAAGCATAAGAACTCTATGGCATCGATGCGGAGACATCAGCAAACGCTATTTCCTAGCATGGAAATGTCGCACTTACATTCTTTTGAAGTGAATACGAGGTGTACATGACACTTCGCGAACGAATATTATATCTTGTCACGATACATATAAATGAGTTACTATATCGAGATTTGAGTAGCATTAGAACTCTATTGCTACGATACGTAGACATCTGAATACGCCATTTCCTAGCAAGGAAGTGTCGCATTTACATTCTTTTGAAGTGAATACGAGGTATACATGACACTTCGCACTGAATATTACATCTTATCATGAAACATAGGAGTGAGATGCGATATCGCGTATTAAGAAGCATTAGGACTCTATTGCCTCGATGCGTAGACATCTGCAGACGCTATTTCCTAGCAAGGAAGTGTCGCATTTACATTCGTTTGTAGTGAATAGAAGGTATGCATGACACTTCGCAATGAATATTATATCTTATCACGAAACATAGAAATGAAATGCGACATCTCGTTTTAGGAAGCATTAGGACTCTATTGCCTCAATGCGGAGATATCTGCAAGGGCTATTTCCTAGCATGGAAATGTCGCATTTAGATTCTTTTGAAGTGAATTCGAGGTATACATGACACTTTGGATTGAATATTATAACTTATCACGAAACATGGAAATGAGATGCTATATCGCGATCTAAGAAGCATTAGAACTCTATTAGCTCGACGCGTAGACATCCGCAGACGCTATTTCCTAGCATGGAAGTGTCGCATTTTCATTCTTTTGTAGTGAATGCGAGGTATACAGGACACTTCGCAATGACTATTATATCTTATCATGAAACATAGAAGAGAGATGCGATATCGCGATCTAAGGAGCACAAGAACTCTATTGCTACGATACGTAGGCATCTGCAAACGCTATTTCCTAGCAAGGAAGATTCGCATTTACATTCTTTTGAAGTGAATACGAGGCATGCATGACACTTCGCAATGAATATTATATCTTATCATGAAGCATAGAAATGAGATGCGATATCGCGTTTTGAGAAGCATTAGAACACTATTGCTACGAAACGTAGACATCGGCAAGCGCTATTTCCTAGCAAGGAAGATTCGCATTTACATTTTTTTGAAGTGAATACGAGGTATACATAACACTTCACAATGAACATTATATCTTATCATGTAACATATAAGTGAGATGCGATATCGCGTCTTAAGAAGCATTAGAGCCCTATTGCCTCGATGTGGAGATATCTGCAAACGCTATTTCCTAGCAAGCAATAGTCGCATTTACATTCTTTTGAAATGAATTCGAGGTTTACATGACACTTCGGAAAGAATATTATAACTTATCACGAAACATAAAAATGAGATGCGATATCGCGATCTAAGTAGCATTAGAACTCTATTGCTACGATACGTAGACATCGGAATACGCCATTTCCTAGCAAGGAATAGTCGCATTTACATTCGTTTGATATGAATACGAGGTATACATGACACTTCGCAATGAATATTATATCTTATAATGAAACATATAAATGAGATGCGATATCGAGATTTAAGTAGCATTAGAACTCTATTGTTACGATACGTAGACATCTGAATACGCCATTTCCTAGCAAGGTAGTGTCGCTTTTACATTCTTTTGAAGTGAATACGAGGTATACATGACACTTCGCAATGAATATTATATCTTATCATGAAGCACAGAAATGAGATGCGATATCGCGTTTTGAGAAGCATTAGAACACTATTGTTACGAAACGTAGACATCTGCAAGCGCACTTCCTAGCAAGGAAGATTCGCATTTACATCTTTTTGAAGTGAATACGAGGTATACATGACACTTCACAATGAACATTATATCTTATCATGTAACATATAAGTGAGATGCGATATCGCGTCTTAAGAAGCATTAGAACCCTATTGCCTCGATGTGGAGATATCTGGAAACGCTATTTCCTAGCAAGCAATAGTCGCATTTACATTCTTTTGAAATGAATTCGAGGTTTACATGACACTTCGCAATGAATATTATATCTTATCATGAAACATAGAAGTGAGATGCGATATCGCGTTTTAAGAAGCATTAGAACTCTATCGCCTCGATGCGTAGACATCTGCAGACGCTATTTCCTAGCATGGAAGTGTCGCACTTACATTCTTTTGAAGTGAATACGAGGTATATATGACACTTCGCAATGAATATTATATCTCGTCACGAAACATATAAATGGGATGCGATATCGCGATTTAAGTAGCATTAGAACTCTATTGCTACGATACGTAGACATATGAATACGCTATTTCCCAGCAAGGAAGTGTCGCATTTACATTCGTTTGGAGTGAATACGAGGTATACATGACACTTCGCATTGAATATTATATCTTATCATGAAGCATAGAAATGAGATGCGATATCGCGTTTTGAGAAGCATTAGAACCCTATTGCTGCGATACGTAGGCATCTGCAAACGCTATTTCCTAGCAAGGAAGATTCGCATTCACATTCTTTTGAAGTGAATACGAGGTATACATGACTCTTCGCAAAGAACATTATAACTTATCACGAAACATAGAAATGAGATGCTATATCGCGATCTGAAAAGCATTAGAACTCTATTGCTACGATACGTGGACTTCTGCAAACGCTATTTCCTAGCAAGCAAAAGTCGCATTTACTTTCTTTTGAAGTGAATACGAGGTATACATGACACTTCGCAATGAATATTATATCTTATCATGAAACACAGAAGAGGGATGCGATATCGCGTTTTAAGAAGCATTAGAACTCTATTGCCTCGGCGCGTAGACATCTGCAGACGCTATTTCCTAGCATGGAAGTGTCGCATTTACATTCTTTTGTAATGAATACGAAGTATACATGACACTTCGCAATGAATATTATATCTTATCATGAAACACAGAAGAATGATGCGATATCGCGTTTTAACAAGCATTAGAACCCTTATGCTACGATACGTAAACATCTGAATACGCTATTTCCTAGCAAGGAAGTGTCGCATTTACATTCTTTTGTAATGAATACGGGGTATACATGACACTTCGCAATGAATATTATATCTCATCACGAAACATAGAAATGAGATGCGAAAGCGCGTTTTAGGAAGCATTAGAACTCTGTTGCTACGATACGTAGACATCTGCAAACGCTATTTCCTAGCATGTAAGTGTCGCATTTACATTCTTTTGAAGTGAATGCAAGGTATGCATGATATTTCGCAATGAATATTATGTCTTATCATTAAACATAGAAGTGAGAAGCGATATCGCGTTTTAAGGAGCATTAGAACTCTATTGCTACGATACGTAGACATCAGCAAACAATATTTCCTAGCATGAAAGTGTCGCATTTACATACTTTTGAAGTGAATACGAGGTATACATAACACTCTACAATAAATATTATATCTTATTACGAAACATAGAAGTGAGATGCGATATCGCGATTTAAGAAGCGCTATAACTCTATTGCTACGATGCGTAGACATCTGGAAATGTAATTTCCTAGCAAGGATGTGTCGCATTTACATTCTTTTGGAGTGAATACGAGGTATACATTACACTCCACAATGAATATTATATCTCATTACGAAACATAGAAATGAAATGCGACATCTCGGTTTAAGAAGCATTAGAACTCTATTGCTACGATACGTAGACATCTGCAAACGCTATTTCCTAGCAAGGAAGTGTCGCAATTACATTCATTTTAAGTGTATGCGAGGTATACATGACACTTTGCAATGAACATTATATCTTATCATGAAACATAGAAATGAGATACGATATCGCGTTTTAAGGAGCACTAGAACTCTGTTGCTACGATACGTAGACATCAGGAAACGCTTCTTCCTAGAGAGGAAGTGTCGCATTTACATTCATTTGAAGTGTAGACGAGGAATACACAACACTTCGCAAAGAATATTATATCATATCATGAGACATAGAAATGAGATGCGATATCGCGTTTCAAGGTGCATTAGAACACTATTGCTTCGATACGTAACCATCTGCAAACGCTACTTCCTAGCAAGGAAGTGTCGCATTTACATTCATTTGAAGTGGAAGCGAGGTATACATAACACTGCCCAATGAATATTATCTCTCACCACGAAACATAGAAATGAGATGCGATATCGCGGTTTAAGAAGAATTAGAACTCTATTGATTAGATACGTAGATATCTGGAAACGCTATTTCCCAGCAAGGAAGTGTTGCATTTGCACTCTTTTGAAGTGAATACGAAGTAGACATAGCACTCCGCAATGAATATTATATCTTATCACGGAACATAGAAATGAGATGCGATATGACGCTTTAAGAAGCATTTGAACTCTATTGCTTCGATACGTAGACATCAGGAAGCGCTTCTTCCTAGAAAGGAAGTGTCGCATTTACATTCATTTGAAGTGAATTCGAGGTATACCTACGTCTTCACAATGAATATTATATCTGATCACGAAACATAGAAAAGAGATGCGATATCGATATTTAAGAAGCATTAGAGCTCTATTGCTTCGATACGGAGACATCTGCAAACGCAATTTCCTAGCAAGGAAGTGTCGCATTTACATTCTTTTGAAGTGCATACTCGGTATACGTGACACCTCGCAATGAAAATAACATCTTATCACGAAACATAGGAATGAGTTGTGATAACGCGATTTAAGTAGCATTAGAACTCTATTGCTACGATAAGTAGACATCTGCAAACGCAATTTCCTAGCAAAGAAGTGTCGCATTTACATTCTTTTGAAGTGCATACTCGGTATACGTGACACCTCGCAATGAAAATTACATCTTATGACGAAACATAGGAATGAGTTGCGATAACGCGTTTTATGTAGCATTAGAACTCTATTGCTACGATACGTAGACATCTGCAAACGCTATTTCCTAGCAAGGAAGTGCCGCATTTACATTCTTCTTACGTGAATTCGAGGTATGCATGACACTTCGCAAAGAATATTATATCTTATCATGAAACATAGAAGAAAGATGCGATATCGCGTCTTGAGAAGCACTAGAACTCAATTGCTACGATACGTAGACATCTGCAAACGCTATTTCCTAGCAAAGAAGTGTCGCATTTACATTCTTTTGAAGTGAATACGAGGTATACATAACACTGCACAATGAATATTAAATCTTGTCATGAAACATAGAATTGAGATGCTATATGGCGATTTAGGAAGCATTAGAACTCTATTGCTTCGATATGTAGACATATGCCAACACTATTTCCTAGCAAGGAAGTGTCGCAATTACATTCATTTGATGTGTATGCGAGGTATACATGAAACTTCGCAATGAATATTATATCTTAACATGAAACATAGAAATGAGATGCGATATCGCGTTTAAAGAAGCATTAGAACTCTATTGCTTCGTTACGTAGACATCTGCAAACGCTACTTCCTGGCAAGGAAGTGTCGCAATTACATTCATTTGAAGTGTATGCGTGGTATACATGACACTTTGCAATGAATATTATATCCTACCATGAAACATAGAAATGAGATGCGATATCGCGTTTTAAGTAGCATTAGAACTCTATTGCTACGACAAGTAGACATCTGCAGACGATATTTCCTAGGAAGGAAGAGTCGCATTCACATTCTTTTGAAGTGAATACGAGGTATACATAACACTCCACAATAAATATTATATTGAGTTGGCAACAAAGTAATTGCGGATTTCACTCGTAGATGGCTTCAGTTGAATTTTTGGGTTTGCGTTACAAATGTAAAACACATTTTGTTGTTTGATAGTTGCCAATTCAACTGTCAATCAGTAAAAAAAGTTTTTTTATCGGTTGCGTGGTTTTCGTTTGGCCTTCGTTGAAAAATGGAGAATCAAAAGAATCATTTTCATCATATTTTGCTTTTTTATTTTCGCAAAGGGAAAAACGCATCGCAAGCTCATAAAAAGTTTTGTGCTGTTTATGGTGACGAAGCCTTAAAAGAACGGCAGTGTCAAAATTGCTTTGCCAAATTTCGTTCTGGTGATTTTTCACTCATAGATGAAAAACGATCTGGTCGGCCAGTTGTAGTTGATGACGCCCTAATCAAAGCAATAATCAATTCGGATCGTCACAGTACAACACGTGAGATTGCAGAGAAGCTTCATGTATCACATACATGCATTGAAAATCACTTAGAACAACTTGGCGATGTTCAAAAACTTGATACATGAGTTCCTCACGAACTGAAAGGAACGCATTTAACGCAATGCTTTAACGGCTACGATTTGCTAAAGAAACGTAATGAAAATGATCCATTTCTAAAACGACTGATAACTAGCGATGAAAAGTGGGTTGTTTGCAACAATATCAAGCGAAAAAGATCATGGAGCAGGCCAGGTGAACCAACTCAAACAACATCAAATGCTGATATTCACCAAAAGAAGGTTTTGTCATCCGTTTGGTGGGATTTCAGAGGAATTGTCTACAATACTTTGTACTCTTACCGCCCAACCTAACAATCAATTCTGATGTCTACATTGAACAACAAATGAAATTAAACAATGCAATTGAAGAAAATCCGCCAGAATTGACAAATCGAAAAAGTGTTGTATTCCATCATGACAGTGGAAGGTCACAAACATTTTGGCCACTCGGCAAAAATTATTGGAGCTTGGTTGGGATGTTTTGCCACATCCACCATATAGTACTGATCTTGCACCACCTGATTCCATTTTGTTTCGATTTTTACAAAACTCCTTGAATGATAAAAAATTCAATAAAAATGATGATGTTGTCAAATCGTACCTGATTCAGTTTTTTGCTAATAAAAACCAGAAGTTCTATGAACGCGGGATTATGATGCTGCCTGAAAGATTGCAAAAGATCACTGATCAAAATGGGCAATACATTAAAGAATAAAGTTATTTAGTTCCATGAAAAACTGTCTTTGATTTAAAAAAAAAATCCGCAATTACTTAGTTGACAACTCAATATCTTATCACGAAACATAGAAATCAGATACGATACCGCGTTTTAAGAAGCACTAGAACTCTATTTCTTCGATACGTCGACATCTGCAAACGCTATTTCCTAGGAAGGAAGTGTCGCATTTACATTCATTTGAAGTGAATACGAGGTATACAAGACACTTGGAATGAATATTATATCTTATCATGAAACACAGAAATGAGATGCGATATCGCGTTTTAAGAATCATTAGAACTCTATTGTTTCGACACGTAGTCATCTGGAAACGCTATTTCCTAGCAAGGAAGTGTCGCATTTACATCCTTTTGAAGTGAATACGAGGTATAGATGACACTTCGCAATGAATATTATATATGATCATGAAACATAGAAATGAGAAGCGACATCTCGTTTTAAGATGCATTAGAACTATATTGCTACGATACGTAGACATATGCAAACGCTATTTCCTAGCATGGCAGTGTCGCATTTACATTCTTTTGAAGTGAATACGAGGTATACATGACACTTCATAATGAATATCATACCTTACCATGAAACATAGAAGTGAGATGCGATATTGCGTTTTAAGAAGCATAAGAACTCTAATGCTACGATACGTAGACATCTGCAGAAGCTATTTCCTAGCATGGAAGTGTCGCATTTACACTCTTTTGAAGTGAATACGAGATATACATGACACTTCGCAATGAATATTATATCTTATCATGAAACATAGGAATGAGGTGCTATATCGCGTTTTGAGAAGCATTAGAACTCTATTGCTAATATACGCAGACATCTGCAAACTCTATTTCCTAGCAAGGAAATGTCGCATTTACATTCCATTGAAGTGAATACGAGGTAAACATGACACCTCTCAATGGATACTATATCTTATCATGAAACATAGAAATGAGATGCGACATCCCGTTTTAAGAAGTATTAGAACTCTATGCTTTCGATACGTGGTCATCTGGAAACGCTATTTCCTAGCATGGAAGTGTCGCATTTACATTCTTTTGAAGTGAATACGAGATATACATGACACTTCGCAATGAATATTATATCGTATCATGAAACATAGAAGTGAGATGCGATATCGCGTTCGAAGAAGCATTAGAACTCTATTGCTACGATACGTAGACATCTGCAAAGGCTATTTCCTAGCATGGAAGGGTCGTATTTACATTCTTTTGAAGTGAATACGAGGTATATATAACACTCCATAATAAATATTATATCTTATCATGAAACATAACAGTGAGATGCGATATTGCGTTTTAGGAAGCATTAAAACTCTATTGCTACGATACGTAGACATCTGCAAAGGCTATTTCCTAGCATGGAAGGGTCGTATTTACATTCTTTTGAAGAGAATACGAGGTGTACATATCACTCCACAATGAATACTACATCTTATCATGGAACATAGGAATGAGATGCGATATCGCGACTTAAGATGCATTAGAACCCTATTGCTACGATACGTAGGCATCTGCATACGCTATTTCCTAGCAAGGAAATGTCGTACTTACATTCTTTTGAACTGAATACGAGAGGTATACATGACACTTCGCAATGAATATTATATCTTATGATAAAACATAGAAATGAGATACGATATGGCGTTTCAAGAAGCATTAGAGCTCTATTTCTTCGATACGTAGATATCTGCTAACCTTATTTCCTAGGAAGGTAGTGTCGCATTTACATTCTTTTGAGGTGAATACGAGGTATCACGTCCGGTGAAACTATTTTCCGTTGCTCCGGAGGCTTTACGACACGAGCCTATTTTTCGGAAATAGTAATACGATGCCTGAACCTCACATTGAGGTGGCTAACGATCTAAAACTAGAGGTTTGGACCCCTCGGTAGGAGATCTCGAGTCAGAGTGTGTGCTCTGGAGACGCGTCTCTGACTTCCTCGGTTCGCGGGACGCTACGGTCGCGAACGCTCGTGGTAGGGAGATCGCGGTCCCGCGAGTGGGGGACTCGCGTCTCGAGGCGGAGAGCGCCCGGTCCAGCGAGTGGGGACCCGCGGCTCGTGGTGCGGCTAGCGGCGCATGCCGCATGCCGGACGCATTTTACTTAGTGTAACATAGATCTAGGAATTCTTATATATGCGTCATTATATGGTATGTATGTCCTAGCTTAGAAGTAATATATAGGTTCTAGCAGATCCTGTTCCCCGAATTGGAAAAGACCCCATTCAGGTGATGGGCTGCGGCTACGTCTTCCTGCTGGACGGAATCCTCGGTGCGAGTGAGATAGGGCTGCCCGTCCTTGGTGCGGGCGAGACAGGTATACTCGGTGGTGCGAGTGAGGCAGCGGAAATCGGTGTGAGTGAGCGCGTGCAGTTATGCGCGTGCGAAAACTTACAGTTTCTGGTTCTGCAGGCGAGTTTGGCTGGTTGCATGCGTCCAGGGGTTAATGCTGGGGGGTGCGAGAAGGTTGATGGGTGGCAGGCGGTACGCCTGACGTCACAAAATGCGACACTTCCTCTCTAGGAAATTCAGTTCCCAATATATCTCTGTATCGAAGCTATAGAGTTCTAATTCTCCTTAAAACGCGATATCGCACCTCATCTCTATGTCTCATGATAAGATATAATATTCATTGCGAGGTGTTATGTATTCCTCGTCTACACTTCAAATGAATGTAAATGCGACACTTCCTTTCTAGGAAATAGCGTCTCCAGATATCTACGTATCGTAGCAATAGAGTTCTAATGCTTCTTATAACGCGATATCGCATCTCATTTCTATGTTTCAGGAAAAGATATAATATTCATTGCGAATTGTCGTGTATACCACGTATTCACATTAAATTAATGTAAATGCGCCACTTCCGTGCTAGGAAATAGCGTCTCCAGATATATACGAATCGTAGCAATAGAGTTCCAATGCTTTTTAAAACTCGATATCGCATCTGATTTCTATATTTCATGATAAGATATAATATCCATTGCGAAGTGTAACTTATTCCTCGTATTCACTTCAAATGAATGTAAATGCGACACTTCCTTCCTAGGAAATAGCGTTTGCAGATGTCTACGTATCGAAGTAATAGTGTACTAATGCTTCTTAAAGCGCGATATCGCGTCTCATTTCAATGTTTCATGATAAGATACAATATTCATTGCGAAGTGTCATGTATACCTCGTATTCAAATCTAAAGAATGTAAAAGCGACACTTCCTTGCTAGGAAATATTGTCTGCAGGTGCCTACGTATCGTAGCAGTAGAGTTCTAATGCTTCTTAAAACGCGATATCGCATCTCATTCCTATGTTTCATGATAAGATATAATATTCATTGCGAAGTGTCATGTATACCTCGTATTCACTTCAAAAGAATGTAAATGCGACACTTCCTTGCTAGGACGTAGCGTTTGCACATGTCTACGTATCGAAGCAAGAGAGTTCTAATGCTTTTTAAATCGCGATTTCGCATGTCATTTCTATGTTTCGAGATAAGATATAATATTCATTGCGAAGTGTCATGTATACCTCGTATTCACTTCAAAAGAATGTAAATGCGACACTTCCTTGCTAGGACGTAGCGTTTGCAGATGTCTACGTATCGAATCAATAGAGTTCTAATGCTTATTAAAATGAGATATCGGATCTCATTTCTATGTTTCATTATAAGATATAATATTCATTGGGAAGTGTCATGTATACCTCGTATTCACTGCAAAAGAATGTATATGCGACACTTCCATCCAAGGAAATAGCGTTTGCAGATGTCTACGTATCGTAGCAATACAGTTCTAATGCTACTTAAATCGCGATATCGCATCTCATTTATATGTTTCGTGATAAGATATAATATTCATTGCGAAGTGTCATGTATACCTCGTATTCACTTCAAAAGAATGTAAATGCGACTATTCCTTTCTAGGAAATAGCGTTTGCAGATGCCTACATATCGTAGCAATAGAATTCTAATGCTACATAAATCGCGATATCGCATCTCATTTCTATGTTTCGTGATAAGTTATAGTATTCTTTCCGAAGTGTCATGTATACCTCGAATTCACATTAAAAGAATGTAAATGCGACACTTCCATCCTAGGAAATAGTGTTTGCAGATGTCTACGTATCGTAGCAATAGAGTTCTAATGTTTCTCAAAACGCGATATCGCATCTCTTTTCTATGCTTCATGATAAGATATAATATTGATTGCGAAGCGTCATGTATACCTCGTCTTCACACCAAACGAATGTAAATGCGACATTTCCTTGCTAGGAAATAGCGTATTCAGATGACTACGTATCGTAGCAATAGAGTTCTAATGCTACTTAAATCGCGATATCGCATCCCATTTCTATGTTTCGTGATAAGATATAATATTCATTGCGAAGTGTCATGCATACCTCGCATTCACTTCAAAAGAATGTAAATGCGACTATTCCTTGCTAGGAAATAGCGTTTGCAGATGCCTACGTATTGTAGCAATACAATTCTAATGCTTCTTAGATTGTGAATATCGCATCTCATTTCTATGCTTCGTGACAAGTTATAATATTCATTCCGAAGTGACATGTATACCTCGTATTCACTTCAGAAGAATGTAAATCCGACTATTCCTTGCTAGGAAATAGCGTTTGCAGATGCCTACGTATTGTAGCAATAGAATTCTAGTACTTCTTAGATAGCGATATCGCATCTCATATCTATGTTTCGTGATAAGATATAATATTCACTGCGAAGTGTCATGTATAGATCGTATTCACTTCAAATGGATGTAAATACGACACTTCCTTGTTGGGAAGTAACGTTTGCAGATGTCTAGGTGTCGTAGCATTAGGGATCTAATGCTTCTTAAATCGCGATATCGCATCTCACTTCTATGTTTCATGATAAAATGTAATGTTCATTGCGAAGTGTCATGCATACCTCGTATTCACTACAAAAGAATGTAAACGCGACACTTGCTTGCTAGGAAATAGCGTTCGCAGATGTCTACGTATCGTACCAATAGAGTTCTAATGCATCTTAGAACGAGATGTCGCACTTCATTTCTATGTTTCATGACAAGATATAATGTTCACTGCGAAGTGTCACTTATTCCTCCTATTCGCTTCAAACGAATGTAAACGCGACACTTCCTTGCTAGGAAATAGCGTTTGCAGAAGTCTACGTATCGTTGCAATGGAGTTCTAATGTTTCTATTAACGGGATATCGCATCTCATTTCTATGTCTCATGACAAGATATAATATTCATTGCGGAGTGTCATGTTTTCCTCGTATTCACTTCGATAGAATGTAAATGCGACACTTCCTTCCTAGGAAATAGCGTTTGCAGATGTCTACGTATCGTTGGAATAGAGTTCTTATGCTTCTTAAAACGGGATATCGCATCTCATTTCAATGTTTCATGACAAGATATAATATTCATTGCGAAGTGTCATGTATAGCTCGTATGCACTTCAAAGGAATGTAAATGCGACACTTCCTTGCTAAGAAGTAGCGTTTCCAGATGTCTATGCATTGAAACAATAGATTTCTTATGCTCCTTAAAACGGGATATCGCATCTCATTTCTATGTTTCATGACAAGATATAATATTCATAGCGAAGTGTCATGTTTTCCTCGTATTCACTTCAAAAGAATGTAAATGCAACACTTCCTTGCTAGGAAATAGCGTTTGCAGATGTCTACGTATCGTAGCAATAGATTTCTAATGCTTCATAAAACGCGATATCGCATCTCATTTCTATGTTTCATGATAAGGCATAATATCCATTGCGAAGTGTCATGTATAGCTCGTATTCTCTTCAAAAGAATGCAAATGCGACACTTCCTTGCTAGGAAATAGCGTTTGCAGATGTCTACGTATCGTAGGAATAGGGTTCTAATGCTACTTAAATCGCGATATCGAACCCCATTTATATGTTTCGTGATAAGATATAATATTCATTGCGAAGTGTCATGTATACCTGGCATTCTCTTCTAAAGAATGTAAATGCGACGTTTCCATCCTTGGGAATATCGTTTGCAGATGTCTACGTATCGTAGCAAAAGAGTCCTAATGCTTCTTAAAACGAGATGTCGCATTTCATTTCTATGTTTCGTGATAAGATATAATATTCATTGCGAAATGTCATGTATACCTCGTATTCACTCCAAACGAATGTAAATGCGACACTTCCTTGCTAGGAAATAGCGTATTCAGATGTCTACGTATCGTAGCAACAGAGTTCTAATGCTGCTTAAGTCGCGATATCGCATCTCATTTCTATGTTTCGTGATAAGATGTAATATTCTTTGCGAAGTGTCATGTACACCTCGTATTCACTTCAAAAGAATATAAATGCGACACTTCCATGCTAGGAAGTAGAGTCCGCAGATGTCTACGTATCGTAGCAATAGATTTCTAATGCTGCTTAAATCGCGATATCGCATCTCATTTATATGTTTCGTGATAAGATGTTAGATTCATTGCCAAGTGTCGTGTATACCTCGTATTCACTTCAAAAGAATGTAAGTGCCACACTTCCATGCTAGGAAATAGCGTTTGCAGATGCCTACATATCGTAGCAATAGAATTCTAATGCTACTTAAATCGCGATATCGCATCTCATTTCTATGTTTCGTGATAAGTTATAATATCCATTCCGAAGTGTCATGTATACCTCGAATTCACATTAAAAGAATGTAAATGCGACACTTCCATCCTAGGAAATAGCGTTTGCAGATGTCTACGTATCGTAGCAATAGAGTTCTAATGTTTCTCAAAACGCGATATCGCATCTCTTTTCTATGCTTCATGATAAGATATAATATTGATTGCGAAGCGTCATGTATACATCGTATTTACTCCAAACGAATGTAAATGCGACATTTCCTTGCTAGGAAATAGCGTATTCAGATGTCTACGTATCGTAGCAATAGAGTTCTAATGCTACTTAAATCGCGATATCGCATCCCATTTCTATGTTTCGTGATAAGATATAATATTCATTGCGAAGTGTCATGCATACCTCGCATTCACTTCAAAAGAATGTAAATGCGACTATTCCTTGCTACGAAATAGCGTTTGCAGATGCCTACGTATTGTAGCAATACAATTCTAATGCTTCTTAGATTGCGATATCGCATCTCATATCTATGCTTCGTGACAAGTTATAACATTCATTCCGAAGTGACATGTATACCTCGTATTCACTTCAGAAGAATGTAAATGCGACTATTCCTTGCTAGAAAATAGCGTTTGCACATGCCTACGTATTGTAGCAATAGAATTCTAGTACTTCTTAGATCGCGATATCGCATCTCATATCTATGTTTCGTGATAAGATATAATATTCACTGCGAAGTGTCATGTATAGATCGTATTCACTTCAAATGGATGTAAATGCGACACTTCCTTGTTGGGAAGTAACGTTTGCAGATGTCTACGTATCGTAGCAATAGAGTTCTAATGCTACTTAAATCGCGATATCGCTTCCCATTTCTATGTTTCGTGAAAAGATATAATATTCATTGCGAAGTGTCATGCATACCTCGCATTCACTTCAAAAGAATGTAAATGCGACTATTCCTTGCTAGGAAATAGCGTTTGCAGATGCCTACGTGTTGTAGCAATACAATTCTATTGCTTCTTAGATTGCGATATCGCATCTCATTGCTATGCTTCTTGACAAGTTACAATATTCATTCCGACGTGTCATCTATACCTCGAATTCACTTCAAAAGAATGTAAATGCGACACTTACATCCTAGGAAATAGCGTTTGCAGGTGTCTACGTATCGTAGCAATAGAGTTCTAATGCTACTTAAATCGCGATATCGCATCTCATTTATATGTTTCGTGATAAGATATAATATTCATTCCGAAGTGTCATGTATACGTCGAATTCACTTCAACAGAATGTAAATGCGACACTTCCATCCTAGGAAATAGCGTTTGCAGATGTCTACGTATCGTAGCAATAGATTTCTAATGCTTCTCAAAACGCGATATCGCATCTCTTTTCTATGCTTCATGATAAGATATAATATTGATTGCGAAGCGTCATGTATACATCGTATTTACTCCAAACGAATGTAAATGCGACATTTCCTTGCTAGGAAATAGCGTATTCAGATGTCTACGTATCGTAGCAATAGAGTTCTAATGCTACTTAAATCGCGATATCGCTTCCCATTTCTATGTTTCGTGAAAAGATATAATATTCATTGCGAAGAGTCATGCATACCTCGCATTCACTTCAAAAGAATGTAAATGCGACTATTCCTTGCTAGGAAATAGCGTTTGCAGATGCCTACGTGTTGTAGCAATACAATTCTATTGCTTCTTAGATTGCGATATCGCATCTCATTGCTATGCTTCTTGACAAGTTACAATATTCATTCCGACGTGTCATCTATACCTCGAATTCACTTCAAAAGAATGTAAATGCGACACTTACATCCTAGGAAATAGCGTTTGCAGGTGTCTACGTATCGTAGCAATAGAGTTCTAATGCTACTTAAATCGCGATATCGCATCTCATTTATATGTTTCGTGATAAGATATAATATTCATTCCGAAGTGTCATGTATACGTCGAATTCACTTCAACAGAATGTAAATGCGACACTTCCATCCTAGGAAATAGCGTTTGCAGATGTCTACGTATCGTAGCAATAGATTTCTAATGCTTCTCAAAACGCGATATCGCATCTCTTTTCTATGCTTCATGATAAGATATAATATTGATTGCGAAGCGTCATGTATACATCGTATTTACTCCAAACGAATGTAAATGCGACATTTCCTTGCTAGGAAATAGCGTATTCAGATGTCTACGTATCGTAGCAATAGAGTTCTAATGCTACTTAAATCGCGATATCGCTTCCCATTTCTATGTTTCGTGATAAGATATAATATTCATTGCCAAGTGTCATGCATACCTCGCATTCACTTCAAAAGAATGTAAATGCGACTATTCCTTGCTAGGAAATAGCGTTTGCAGATGCCTACGTGTTGTAGCAATACAATTCTATTGCTTCTTAGATTGCGATATCGCATCTCATTGCTATGCTTCTTGACAAGTTACAATATTCATTCCGACGTGTCATCTATACCTCGAATTCACTTCAAAAGAATGTAAATGCGACACTTACATCCTAGGAAATAGCGTTTGCATGTGTCTACGTATCGTAGCAATAGAGTTCTAATGCTACTTAAATCGCGATATCGCATCTCATTTATATGTTTCGTGATAAGATATTATATTCATTCCGAAGTGTCATGTATACGTCGAATTCACTTCAACAGAATGTAAATGCGACACTTCCATCCTAGGAAATAGCGTTTGCAGATGTCTACGTATCGTAGCAATAGATTTCTAATGCTTCTCAAAACGCGATATCGCATCTCATTTCTTTGCTTCATGATAAGATGTAATATTGATTGCGAAGCATCATGTATACCTCGTATTCACTCCAAACGAATGTAAATGCGACATTTCCATGCTAGGAAATAGCGTATTGGGATGTCTACGTATCGTAGCAATAGAGTTCTAATGCTACTTAAATCGCGATATCGCATCCCATTTCTATGTTTCGTGATAAGATATAATATTCATTGCGAAGTGTCATGCATACCTCGCATTCACTTCAAAAGAATGTAAATGCGACTATTCCTTGCTACGAAATAGCGTTTGCAGATGCCTACGTATTGTAGCAATACAATTCTAATGCTTCTTAGATTGCGATATCGCATCTCATATCTATGCTTCGTGACAAGTTATAATATTCATTCCGAAGTGACATGTATACCTCGTATTCACTTCAGAAGAATGTAAATGCGACTATTCCTTGCTAGAAAATAGCGTTTGCACATGCATACGTATTGTAGCAATAGAATTCTAGTACTTCTTAGATCGCGATATCGCATCTCATATCTATGTTTCGTGATAAGATATAATATTCACTGCGAAGTGTCATGTATAGATCGTATTCACTTCAAATGGATGTAAATGCGACACTTCCTTGTTGGGAAGTAACGTTTGCAGATGTCTACGTATCGTAGCAATAGAGTTCTAATGCTACTTAAATCGCGATATCGCTTCCCATTTCTATGTTTCGTGATAAGATATAATATTCATTGCGAAGTGTCATGCATACCTCGCATTCACTTCAAAAGAATGTAAATGCGACTATTCCTTGCTAGGAAATAGCGTTTGCAGATGCCTACGTGTTGTAGCAATACAATTCTATTGCTTCTTATATTGCGATATCGCATCTCATTGCTATGCTTCTTGACAAGTTACAATATTCATTCCGACGTGTCATCTATACCTCGAATTCACTTCAAAAGAATGTAAATGCGACACTTACATCCTAGGAAATAGCGTTTGCAGGTGTCTACGTATCGTAGCAATAGATTTCTAATGCTTCTCAAAACGCGATATCGCATCTCATTTCTTTGCTTCATGATAAGATGTAATATTGATTGCGAAGCATCATGTATACCTCGTATTCACTCCAAACGAATGTAAGTGCGACATTTCCATGCTAGGAAATAGCGTATTGGGATGTCTACGTATCGTAGCAATAGAGTTCTAATGCTACTTAAATCGCGATATCGCATCCCATTTCTATGTTTCGTGATAAGATATAATATTCATTGCGAAGTGTCATGCATACCTCGCATTCACTACAAAAGAATGTAAATGCGACTCTTGCTTGCTAGGAAATAGCGTTCGCAGATGTCTACGTATCGCACCAATAGAGTTCTAATGCATCTTAGAACGAGATGTCGCACTTCATTTCTATGTTTCATGACAAGATATAATGTTCACTGCGAAGTGTCACTTATTCCTCCTATTCGCTTCAAATGAATGTATACGCGACACTACCTTGCCAGGAAATAGCGTTCGCAGATGTCTACGTATCGAAGCAATAGAGTTCTAATGCTGGATAAAACGCGATATCGCATCTCACTACTATGTTTCATGACAAAATATAATGTTCATTGCGAAGAGCCATGTATTTCTCGCATTCACTTCAAAAGAATGTAAATGCGACACTTCCTTGCTAGGAAATAGCATTTGCAGAAGTCTACGTATCGAGGCAATAGTGCTCTAATGCTTCTTAAAACGCGATATCGCATCTCACTTCTATGTATCATGATAAGGTATAATATTCAGCGCGAAGTGTCATGTGTGCCTCGAATTCACTTCAGAACAATGTAAATGCGGCACTTCCTAGCTAGGAAGTAGCGTCTCCAGATATCTACGTATCGTTGCAATAGAGTTCTGATACTGCTTAAAACGCGATATCGCATCTGATTTCTATGTTTCATGATAGAATATATTATCCATTGCGTTGTGTCATGTATACATCGTTTTCACTTCAAATGAATGTAAATGCGACACCTCCTTGCTAGGAAATAGCGTTTGCAGATGTCTATGTATCAAAGCAATAGAGTTCTAAACCTTGTTAAAACACGATATCGCATCACATTTCTATGTTTCATGATAAGATCCATTATTCATTGCGAAGTGTCACTTATACCTCGTATTCACTTCAAATGAATGTAAATGCGACACTTCCTTGCTAGCAAATAGCGTCCCCAGATATCTACGTATCGTAGCAATAGAGTCCTAAAACTTCTTAAAACACGATATCGCATCTCATTTCTATGTTTCGTGATAAGTTATAATATTCATTCCGAAGTGACATGTATACCTCGTATTCTCTTCAAAAGAATGTAAATGCGACACTTCCATGCTAGGATATAGCGTTTGCAGAATGTCTAAGTGTCGTAGCAATAGGGTCCTAATCCTTCTTAAGACGCGATATCGCAACTCACTCCTATGTTTCATGATAAGATATAGTATTCATTGCGAAGTGTTATGCATACCTCGTTTACACATCATAAGAATGTAAATGCCATATTTCCTTCCTAGGAAATAGCGTTTCCAGATTGCTACGTATCGAAGCAATACAGTTCTAATGCTCCTTTAATCGCGATATCGCATCTCAATTCTATGTTGCATGATAAGTTATAATATTCACAGCGAAGTGTTATGTATAAGACGTATACACTTCAAATGAATATAAATGCCACACTTCCTTGCTAGGGAATAGCGTTTCCAGATTTCTGCGTATAGAAGCAATAGCGTTTTAATGCTTCTCAAAGCGCGATATCGCACCTCAGTTCTATGTTGTACGATAAGACATAATATTCATTGTGAAATGTTACGTATACCACGTCTACACTTCAAGTGAATGTGAATGCCACACATTCTTGCCAGGAAATGCGTTTCCAGATGACTACGTATCGAAGCAATGTAGTTCCATTGCTTCCTCAAGCGCGATGTCGCATCTCATTTGTATGTTTCATGATAAGATATAATATTCATAGCGAAGTGATATGTATAGCTCGTCTACACATCAAAAGATAGTAAATGCCACACTTCCATGCTAGGAAATAGCTTTTCCTGGTCTCCACGTATCGAAGCAATAGAGTTCTAATGCTACTTGAAACGCAATATCTTATCTCATTTCTATGTTTCATGATAAGATATAGCAGTCATTGCGAAGTGTTATGTATACCTCGTCCACACTTCAACAGAATGTAAATGCTACACTTCCTTGCTAGGAAATGCGTTTCCAGATGTCTATGTATCGAAGCAATAGAGATCTAATGCTTCCTAAAACGCGATAACGTATATCAGTTCTATGTTTTATGATAAGATATAATAATCATTGCGATGTGTTATGTATACCTCCTCTACATTCCAAAGGAATGTAAATGTTACACTTCCCTGCTGGGCAATAGCGTTCCCAGATGTCTACGTATCGAAGCAATACAGGTTTAATACATCTCAAAACGCGATATCGCTTCCTATTTCTATGTTTCGTGATAAGATGTAATATTCATTGCGTAGTGTTATGCATACCTTGACTACACTTTAAAAGAATGTAAATGCCACACTTTCTTGCCAGAAAGTAGCGTATGCAGATATCTACCTATCGAAGCAGTGGAGTTCTATTGCTTCTTAGAACGCGATGTCGCATCGCAATTCTATGTTTCATGATATAATACAAGATTCATTACGAAGTGTTATTTATACCTCGTCTACACTTCAAAAGAATGTAAATGCACACTTCCTTGCTAGGAAATGCATTTCCAGATGTCTACATATCGAAGAAATGGAGATCTAGTGCTTCTTAAAACTCGATACCGCATCTCATTTCTATGTTTCATGGTAAGATATAATATTCATCGGGACGTGTTGCATACATCGTCTACACTTCAAAGGAATGAAAATGCCACGCATCCTTGCTAGGAAATGCGTTTCCAGATGACTACGTATCGAAGCAATGGAGTTCTAATGCTTCCAAAACGCGATATCGCATCTCATGTATGTTTCATGATAAGATATAATATTCATTGCGAAGTGTTATGTATACCTCGTCTACACTTCAAAAGAATGCAAATGCACCATTTCCTTGCTACGGAATTTTGTTTCTATATCTGAATGTTTTGAAGCAATAGAGTTCTAATGCTTCGTAAAACGCGGCTGCGCATCTTACTTCTATATTTCATGATAAGATGTAATATTCATAGCATCGCGTTATGTTTATCTGCTTCTGCACATGAATTGAGTGTGAACCCTACACTTTCTTGCCCGGGGATAGCGTTTCTAGATGTCCAGGTGCCGAAGCATTTAATTTGTCATGCTTCATGCACCTCAATATCGCATTTCATATAAACAGTTCAAAGTAAGTTAGAAGGTTGTAAAGCTCTATGCATCGCATTATGCTTATCTGCTTTTGTGCTTTATAATGCTCTGGGATGTGAGAAGGTCCTCAACCTTCCTTAACCCCTAAAGAGAAGTCAAAAGTCCAGCGGCCCTGCAGGTTGGCCATGGGAGCGCGGCGCGCGAGGCGCTACGCAATTTAAATGATCAGGAGGATCCCCTCGGGGACACCCAAGGGGGCGAGAAGAGGAAATCGCCGAAATCCACTGATCGATGGACCCGAACAATACCGAAGCCTACAGCCCACTCCACCAAGGAGCCCCGAGGAGGATGCAGGAGACCCGAGGACCACCAGCGAATTCAAGGAACCTGAAGAAGAGAACGTGAGAGCTTATTCACTAAAGCTTCCCATTTCTTGTGTCGCATATTGTATATTGTATCTTATATCGTGAAGCGAGTTATGATACCCGGTAATTTGCGGCGTGTTGCGTAGTTTCCCGTAGCCCTTGTTAGTTAAACCCACGTCGAGACCATAAGTAAACATGCCGTGACTTCAGTATCTCGCGACCTGAGTGTGTGTACTTGGCTAGGCGTAGTCGAGAAGAGGAGCATTTCGAAGTTTCAAGGGTTGTTCCGCTCCAGGGTTCTCGGGGTCGTGTAGTCTATCCCTTTGCTACTTTCTGAGCAGCTGGCGCCCAAGAAAAGTTGTACGTGAGCGGATACCTTGGAACCATAGATTGCTTTAGATTAAAGTACGTTTTACACCTTAAAGCATTTAGATAATTAACCCCTTCGAGTTTCCCTGACTTACTATATATAGGTTTCCATCACAACTAATAGGAACCATCACTTTACATAGATATATAGAACACACACAGTTTTAAACGTAGAATTGAGAATTTGAGAACTTACTTTGAAACGTTAGTAGTGAGGAATTCCATCGGATTTCATAGAAATTCAGAACTTACTTGCTATGAAACATAGGCAGATAAGGACCATCGCGTTGCTTAGAACTTTAGAACTTGCTTACTTCAACAAAGATTTCTATTGGCTTCGTCCGTTCTTTTAGAAGAGTTTTTGATAAACCACATACTTTTCACGCTTCTGATATCTTTGAAAGTTCGCGAGATGTAATCGTTTAAGTTTTAAAATGATTACTTAGTGTGGATTATTATTTAGTAACTCGCTCATAAACGAGTCTGCATAGGATTTAATCCATAAGTTTTTAAGCCTGGAATTTATGCAGTTCTTTGTTATTCACTTATTGCACAAACGACAAAGATTCTGACCACTTCAAAATGGTTGACTTTCATCAATTTTCTTAAAAATTGAAATACTGCCCAACTGCTTGCATTAAAGACTGTAATTAAAGCTTTCGAAACATTTTACCTCTTATAGATGAATTCTGGAATTGAAATTGAATGTTTGACTTTTCTAGCTCCTGTTTTGGCATCTTTCTATTGGAATGTTCAAGTATTTTTCATATTCGTAATTATTAAAAATGTTTTACTTGATTCTTTTATTTAATATTTAGAATTTTCTGAGAAATATTTTTTATCGTAATGAACTATATAATTGCAATTATAATTCTTTATGAAGTAATAATAACAGAAAGGTATGTATCCATTCTTGTAGTTTTGTAAAGAGTATTTAATCTTACTATCTAAAATGAAACATTGAGATCTGTTTACAATCTAATGGAAATTAATTACCTTTTGATTCAAATTCACAATGATAATCTTCCATAGTTCAACAATTTTGTGAGCTGTCCTCAGGAATCCGCAGCTCAGTACTTATATAAAATGAACGACACAAAGAACAGCCTAACCAAACGTATTCGAACCGATTTTTCAATACTAATCTTATCATGCTTAACTTATGCTGCAAACTATTGAAATGCCCTTCGAAAAGTGTTTATTCACAGTGAAGTAAACGGTAAGTATTACGCCTTGCACCACTGTTCACAATACGTATGTTTCATTTACTATCAAAACCGTGAGTATTATCGCCTTTCTTTACTTTTTGTAACCTTCAATGCCTTCATGTTACAGATCGTTAAACTTGCTTTAAAATGCTCTATCGTATTACGGAAGAATGGACATACCAATTCATTTTAAAAAATGAAGGTAACCTTCATATGTCCAACATAACTCCACTTACAAAAAAACTATTTTCATCAACGGATGGCCCCTTTGTACTATGCAATTTTATATTAGCAAAAACTTCTATGAAACTTATAGTTTCGTGGATATCTGAGGTGCTACTTATTACTGCCCCACCCTGTATATTGTTATGGATGTGTCCAACAAGGCAACGATGAACAGAGTTAAATTTAATATTATGATGTTTATTATTTTACTCATAGTATATTTGTTTTTCTGGAATTTTGCCAAAAAACAATGTTCACGATGTCGACAGATGAATATATTTGCCTTAGAATTACAAGAGCCAACAATTTCGAAAGTAGAATATTTCTTTATTTCGCTAACCGAATCATTGCAAACGTTAAGTAAAGTGCGTGCCTTTCAAAACAGTCAGATGCAAATTACGATACAACGTTTCCAAGAAATGGTACGTGCCACTGTTCTTTAATTTCAGTTTATTTAATCAAAGGAAATTTAATTGAAATATCCGCAAAATTTGAGGACAAAAAGTTATTGTAATTTTACGCAACATATATGATGGTGATAAAGGATAAGTATACGGAACTGAAAATGGAAAGTAGCGAGCAGAAAAAGAAACTGATGGAGCTACAAAGTAGATTGATACATCCGTCAAACGATGATTCTAGGTTAATAAAATCTGTTAATCAAAGAACTATTGCAAAAATCAAGTATAATCAATATTACTTCTGCTCAAAGGCTATAATAGAATTGGACCGAAATGGGTACAAAACAGGCCATTATATCTATACGTTCTATTCTATGCAAAGGCAAATATTTCAAAGAGAAAAGATGTGTTACTTACAAATTACTTATGTTCCTAGATATCTCTATTAAAGCACCGAGATATAGCACACGGGCAACACGGCCGTGACAATGACACTATCAGCTCACCATAGCTACACGCGTGGTTGTGGCGTAGGCTGACATTTACTAATGGGGAAGCTGTTTCCATAAAAATTATAAGCAAATATGAAAAATAACTAAACTGTGCAAGTTACTTATTTTGATTCCAAAATAGATACACCGGCACAAAACAAAGATATAAGAACTCGATTTTATTATTTTCTATAAACTAGCTCGATAGGGCGATTTTTTCCATAAAGTCGATAATTACTTTGTCATAAAAATATACACACTTATTTTATATATATTTTCTTCAATTTATTGTTGCAAATTCATGCAATTGAGGGTTACATTAAATACGATGACAGCATGTTATTTCAAAAATTACACAAGGCGAAGTTAGGGACGCAACAGCATGAATTTTTATTTTATAAGTAATATTTTTTTTTATAATTAATATTTTTAGTCTATGATGGATTGAAAGAAATATATACGACTCGCTCAATAACTATAAATATAGGAAAACGACCATCAAAATGTCTATCAATACTCATATGCTGAACATCTACTGACATCTAACGGTTCTAATTTGTATGAAAGCACAGGTTCCCCATTGCCAAATGTGATCCTGCGTCATTGCTGAGGAGATTCATGAATGGAGCGATGATACGCGTGTCACCATGATGCTGGTGCTGCGCGATTCGCTTGTCTAGAACGTGCTGGTAACACGTTCTGGCATTTTAGTTAACGAATCCGGTCACAGATGACTACGAATCAGTTGACACTCCTCGGAAGTGGCAATATAGTGCCGGCATGGTGTCGCTACCATCTTGCCGTTTGTTATCTGGGATGCTTTTTAGTGCATTATTCGGAATTGAATTTGAACACATAGCTACTTAATCGCAAATTTGTATGTACTGTGACGTGGTGACGTCACAAGGCTCGCTCACCCCCCCCCCCCTGCTTCGGTTAGACTAGCTCGCAGATCACCACCCATGCGAGAAGCGCGACACGGACCATTGCGATAGCTGTATTTGCGAGGAGCGTGAAATACACGATGGTAGAACCTCCCCCCCCCCCCCCCGTTCGTTCCTCTCTCTCCGTTCGACGGATAAGACTGGCGAGCTGATGGAAGAAGCGACCCATAAGACGCCTCTTCGGCGGATAATAAGACCGCAGGTTCGCGGAAGGGCTGTGCGCCGAGGTAGCGCGACGGGCTCGAAGGTGGAGGAATCGGGAAGTGAGCAAGAAGAGACCCTGAAGCCCGAAGGATACGATCCAGAGCTCTGCAACGATAAGACCGCTGCCATAGTCCATGGAGACAAACAGGATGGTTCTCGAGTGTGAGAAGGACCTCTACCCCTCCCTTGAGCCCATGGAGAGGAAAACTCAAGATGCGCAGCGGAATTGCAGGTGAGCCGTGGAAAGCGCGGCGCGCGACACGCGCCGCAGTTCAAATAATCCAGAGGACCCCCTCTAGACACACCAGAGGGGGCGATCAGGGAAGATCGCCGAAATCCACCGATCGATGCCCCGAACAATACCGAAGCGTATGGCCCTACCCCATCAAGGAGCCCTAAGGAGGATCTAAGGGGATCCGAAGACCCCCAGCAAACCTATATAATGAACTAGCCAGCGCGAAGACAGCCTCTTATTCTTCTGAACGACTTAGCGACTACTTAGCGAGAGAGAGAGAGAGAGAGAGAGAGAGAGAGAGAGAGAGAGAGAAAGAGAGAGGTAGACGGACTGAACGAAATCCATACTTGTTGGAAACGAGAACGTGAGTCCTTATACGCTAAAGCGTCCCATTTGTTCCCTGCGGCAATTGTGATATCACGTATTGTAATTTGTATTGTATAACGGGTGGTGATCCCCGGTCATTCGCGGCGTGTCGTATACCCTTTTGTAATGCCGCGTCGAGGCAATCTAGAAAGAAGCCGTGAGTTCAGTATCCCGCGACCCTAATTTGCGCACTCGGCTAGAAGCAGTCGAGCGAAAGAGTATTTCGAAATTTCCAGGGTTATCTTGCACCGGGTTTCCCCGGGTTGCGTGGTTTATTAGTTTCTGCTACTTCTTGAGTAGCTGGCGCCCAAAAAGTCCCAACCTCGCAGCTTCGAAATACTTGCTGGATAGGAAATTTATTGCTCTGTACTTCGCGTTGCCGAAGCACGCGGATATTCTGTACCCCGATATAACCCCGGACTAAACTTCTGGATACCCCGTTATTATTGGTTCTATATACCCTTTTCTTGCGGATTGTAACGGGAAAAACCGTCACAGTACTTAATTATACATGACTGCATAAAAAGGATGTCATATACTTTTATAATCAATGCGATATAAGAATATAAAACGATGAACTATCCACTCCCATCAGGAGTAAAAACAATGTTTGGTACGCAAAGTTCATTGCAAAATATAATCAAGCAGTTAATATATCAAATCACTGCACACAATAAATCACTGAATGTATAATGATATGAATAGTAAAAAAAACATATTTACCTGTTAGATGTTTATAAATTCAAATTTAAAAGTCCAAGTCACATTTAATATATTATTGTTTAACAAGGTGATTTAATGTTGTTTCAAATAGGCGTGCAGAACTAGCTCGTACTTCTGTCAATGTAATTTCATTCGAAAAATACAAAGGATAAGAGGAAATATTCTCCAATATATAACATATATAAATCAACGGATGCAAGAGAGAACACTCGATCTCGGTGTAACGAGACCGGGGCGTCATCCTGCAGTAATCGTATAACGCCTGTTCCTAGATGGTGTAGAGAGTGAATGTGGAGGGTGAAAAGCATAAAATAACAACAATGTAACTAAAGAGAAAGAGAAAGAGAATATGTGGAAGCATTGCATTTATTAAGAGGAAATCCTAGAAATATCAAACAACAGATTATATACCATACTGTAAGGGTAAGGTACAACGAAATAGACGATATCGTGAGAGAAACTAAAAAAATCGAGAAACTTAAAAAGAAAATAATAATTTAGATTGAGCGAATTAATATCACTGATCCCGGCAAGCTTAATGGAAAACGCATAACGATGAATCGGTTAGAGTATAAGATAGATGTTGGTCGCGGTTTGAGTGGCCCTGGGAATCCTTTGCCCGCATCAGGGCAGGCAGTAGGATGGTGGAGAGCCTGCCCTCCTGTTGCTTGGATCTATAGAACTCACATTCTATTGTAGAGTAGAAGCAGATAATTATAATGCTTTTCATAGAAGATTACAGCTTACTTAATTCGAAACGTTGAAATGAGATGAGTCATGGCATTGTATAATGCATTAGTACTCTATTGTCTCGACATGTAGACACTACGAAGGGCAATCCTGTTGCATGGAGCTGTAGAATTTACATTCTTATGAAGTTTTAAAGCAGATAAGCATAGAGCTATGCATAAGAGATTACAGCATTCTTACTTTGAAACGATGAAATGGGATGCGCCAGCGCATTGCATGGAGAATTCTAGCTCGATTGCTTTAACAGATAGACACTACGGAGCGCCATACCGTTGCATGGAATTATATAGTTCACATTCTATTGAAGACCTCTAACAGTTAAGCACAATGTTATGGATATATGATTACAGATTCTTTGCATTGAAACGTTGAAATGAGATGCGACATCGCGCTGATTGAAGTATTAGAAATGTCTTGCTTGGACACGTAGAGATCTGGAAACGATATTCTGTTGCAAGTAAGTATAGGATTCACATCCTTCTAAGGTCTAGATGCAGATAAATGTAACATATTGCATAGAACATTGCAATTTACCATGAATCATTGAAATGACTTGCGACATCGTGTTGAATGAAGCAATAGAACACTATTGCTCCGATAAGTAAGCAAATGGAAACGCTATTTCCTAGCAAGGAAGTGTCGCACTTACGTTTACTTATGGTGTAGACGAGGTATACATAACACTTCGCGATGAATATTATATCTTATCATGAAGCATAGAAATGAGATGCGATATCGCGTTCTGAGAAGCACTACAACTTTATTGCTACGATGCGTAGGCATCTGAATACGCTATTTCCTAGCAAGGAAGTGTCGCATTTACATTCGTTTGGAGTGAATACGTGGTATACATGACACTTCGCAATGAATATTATATCTTATCATGAAGCATAGAAATGAGATGCGATATCGCGTTTTGAGAACCATTATAACCCTATTGCTACGGTACGTAGGCATCTGCAAACGCCATTTCCTAGCATGGAATAGTCGCATTTAGTTTCTTTTGAAGTGAATACGAGGTGTACATGACACTTCGCAATGAATATTATATCTTATCACGAAACATAGAAATGAGATGCGATATAGCGATTTAAGTAGCATTAGAACCCTTTTGCTACGATACGTAGACATCTGAATACGCTATTTCCTAGCATGGAATTGTCGCGTTTACATTCGCTGGGAGAGAAGACGAGGTATACATGACACTTCCCAATGAATATTATACCTTATCATGAAACATAGAAGAGAGATGCGATATCGCGTTTTAAGAAGCATTAGGACACTATTGCCTCGACGCGTAGACATCTGCAGACGCTATTTCCTAGCATGGAAGTGTCGCATTTACATTCTTTTGAAGTGAATACGAGGTATACATGACACTTCGCAATGAATATTATATCTCATCATGAAGCATAGAAATGAGATGCGATATCGCGTTTTGAGAAGCATTAGAACACTATTGCTACGAAACGTAGACATCTGCAAGCGCTATTTCCTAGCAAGGAAGATTCGCATTTACATTTTTTTGAAGTGAACACGAGGTGTACATGACACTTCACAATGAACATTATATCTTATCATGTAACATATAAGTGAGATGCGATATCGCGTCTTAAGAAGCATTAGAACCCTATTGCCTCGATGTGGAGATATCTGCAAACGCTATTTCCTGGCAAGCAATAGTCGCATTTACATTTTTTTGAAAACTATTCGAGGTTTACATGACACTTCGCAATGAATATTATATCTTATCATGAAACAAAGAAGTGAGATGCGATATCGAGTTTTAAGAAGCATCAGAACTCTATCGCCACGATGCGTAGACATCTGCAGACGCTATTTCCTAGCATGGAAGTGTCGCATTTACATACTTTTGTAGTGAATACGAGGTGTACATGACACTTCGCAATGAATATTATATCTGATCACGAAACATAGAAGAGAGATGCGATATCCCGTTGTAAGAAGCATTAGAACTCTATGGCCTCGATGCGGAGACATCTGCAAACGCTATTTCGTAGCATGGAAGTGTCGCACTTACATTCTTTTGAAGTGAATACGAGGTATACATGACACTTCGCAATGAAAATTATATCTTATCACGAAACATATAATTGGGATGCGATATCGCGATTTAAGTAGCATTAGAACTCTATTGCTACGATACATAGACATCTGCAAGCGCTATTTCCTAGCAAGGAATAGTCGCATTTACTTTCTTTTGAATTGAATACGAGGTGTACATGACACTTCGCAATGAATATTACATCTTATCACGAATCATAGAAATGAAATGCGGCATCTCGTTTTAAGAAGCATTAGAACTCTATTGCTACGATACGTAGACATCTGCAAACGCTATTTCCTAGCATGGAAGTGTCTTATTTACATTCTTTTGAAGTGAATACGAGGTATACAAGACACTTCGCAATGAATATTATATCTTATCATGAAACATAGAAGTGAGATGCGATATCGCGTTCTAAGAAGCATTAGAACTCTATTGCTACGATACGTAGACATCTGCAAGCGCTATTTCCTAGCATGGAAGTGTCGCATTTACGTTCCATTGATGTGAATACGAGGTATGCATGACACTTCGCAATGGATATTATATCTTATCATGAAACATATAAGTGAGATGCGACATCTCGTTTTAAGAAGTATTAGAACTCTATTCTTACGATACGTGGTCATCTGGAAACGCTATTTCCTAGCAAGGAAATGTCGCATTTACATTCTTTTGACGTGAATACGAGGTATACATGACACTTCGCAATGAATATTATATCTTATCTCGAAACATCGAAGTGAGATGCGACATCTCGTTTTAAGAAGCATTAGAACTCTATTGCTACGATACGTAGACATCTGCAAACGCTATTTCCTAACATGTAAGTGTCGCATTTACATTCTTTTGAAGTGAATACAAGGTATACATGACATTTCGCAATGAATATTATATCTTATCATTAAACATAGACGTGTGATGCGATATCGCGTTTTAAGGAGCATTAGAACTCTACTGATACGATACGTAGACATCTGCAAACAATATTTCCTAGCATGGAAGTGTCGCATTTACATTCTTTTGAAGTGAATACGAGGTATACATGACACTTCGCAATGAAAATTATATCTTATCATGAAGCATAGAAGTGAGGTTCGATATCGCGTTTTAGGAAGCATTAGAACTCTATTGCTACGATACGTAGACATCTGCAAACGCTATTTCCTAGCATGGAAGTGTAGCGTTTACATACTTCTGAAGTGAATACGAGATATACATGACACTCCACAATGAATATTATATCTTATCACGAAACATAGAAATGAAATGCGACATCTCGTTTTAAGAAGCATTAGAACTCCATGGCTACGATACGCAGACATCTGCAAACGCTATTTTCTAGCATGGAAGTGTCGCATTTACATTCTTTTGAAGTGAATACGAGGTACACATAACACTCCACTATGAATTTTATATCTTATCATGAAACATAGAAATGAGATGCGATATCGAGATTTAAGAAGCATTGGAACTCTATTGCTACGATACGTAGACATCTGGAAACGCTATTTCCTAGCAAGGAAGTGTCGAATTTACATTCACTTGAAGTGTAGTCGAGGAATACATAACATTTCGCAATGAATAATATATCTTATCATGAGACATAGAAATGAGATGCGATATCGCGTTTTAGGAAGCATTAGAAGTCTATTGCTTCAATATGTAGACATCTGCAAACGCTACTTCCTAGAAAGGAAGCATCGCATTTACATTCTTTTGAAGTGAATACGAGGTATACGTGACACTTCGCGATGTATATTATACCTTATCACGAAACATAGAAATGAGATGCGATATCGCGATTTAAGAAGCATTAGTACTCTATTGCTTCGATACGGAGGCATCTGCAAACGCTATTTGACAGGAAGGAAGTGTCGCATTTACATTCTTTTGAAGTGAATACGAGGTATACCTACGTCTCCACAATGAATATTATATCTTATCATGAAACATAGAAATGAGATGCGATATCGCGATTTAAAGTGCATTAGAACTTTATTGCTACGATACGTAGACATCTGCAAACGCTATTTCCTAGCAAAGAAGTGTCGCATTTATATTCTTTTGAAGTGAATACGAGGTATACATAACACTGCACAATGAATATTAAATCTTGTCATGAAACATAGAAATGAGATGCGATATGGCGATTTAGGAAGCATTAGAACTCTATTGCTTCGATATGTAGACATATGCCAACACTATTTCCTAGCAAGGAAGTGTCGCAATTACATTCATTTGAAGTGTATGCGAGGTATACATGAAACTTCGCAATGGATATTATATCTTAACATGAAACATAGAAATGAGATGCGATATCGCGTTTAAAGAAGCATTAGAACTCTATTGCTACGACACGTAGACATCTGCAGACGATATTTCCTAGGAAGGAAGAGTCGCATTCACATTCTTTTGAAGTGAATACGAGGTATACATAATACTCGACAATGGATATTATATTGAGTTGGCAACAAAGTAATTGCGGATTTCACTCGTAGATGGCTTCAGTTGAATTTCTGGGTTTGCGTTACAAATGTAAAACACATTTTGTTGTTTGATAGTTGCCAATTCAACTGTCAATCAGTAAAAAAAGTTTTTTTATCGGTTGCGTAGTTTTCGTTTGGCCTTCGTTGAAAAATGGAGAATCAAAAGAATCATTTTTATCATATTTTGCTTTTTTATTTTCGCAAAGGGAAAAACGCATCGCAAGCTCATAAAAAGTTTTGTGCTGTTTATGGTGACGAAGCCTTAAAAGAACGGCAGTGTCAAAATTGCTTTGCCAAATTTCGTTCTGGTAATTTTTCACTCATAGATGAAAAACGATCTGGTCGGCCAGTTGAAGTTGATGACGCCCTAATCAAAGCAATAATCAATTCGGATCGTCACAGTACAACACGTGAGATTGCAGAGAAGCTTCATGTATCACATACATGCATTGAAAATCACTTAGAACAACTTGGCGATGTTCAAAAACTTGATACATGGGTTCCTCACGAACTGAAAGAAACGCATTTAACGCAATGCTTTAACGGCTACGATTTGCTAAAGAAACGTAATGAAAATGATCCATTTCTAAAACGACTGATAACTGGCGATGAAAAGTGGGTAGTTTGCAACAATATCAAGCGAAAAAGATCATGGAGCAGGCCAGGTGAACCAACTCAAACAACATCAAATGCTGATATTCACCAAAAGAAGGTTTAGTCATCCGTTTGGTGGGATTTCAGAGGAATTGTCTACAATACTTTGTACTCTTACCGCCCAAACTAACAATCAATTCTGATGTCTACATTGAACAACAAATGAAATTAAACAATGCAATTGAAGAAAATCCGCCAGAATTGACAAATCGAAAAAGTGTTGTATTCCATCATGACAGTGGAAGGTCACAAACATTTTGGCCACTCGGCAAAAATTATTGGAGCTTGGTTGGGATGTTTTGCCACATCCACCATATAGTCCTGATCTTGCACCACCTGATTCCATTTTGTTTCGATTTTTACAAAACTCCTTGAATGATAAAAAATTCAATAAAAATGATGATGTTGTCAAATCGTACCTGATTCAGTTTTTTGCTAATAAAAACCAGAAGTTCTATGAACGCGGGATTATGATGCTGCCTGAAAGATTGCAAAAGATCACTGATCAAAATGGGCAATACATTAAAGAATAAAGTTATTTAGTTCCATGAAAAACTGTCTTTGATTTAAAAAAAAAATCCGCAATTACTTAGTTGACAACCCAATATCTTATCACGAAACATAGAAATCAGATGCGATACCGCGTTTTAAGAAGCACTAGAACTCTATTTCTTCGATACGTCGACATCTGCAAACGCTATTTCCTAGCAAGGAAGTGTCGCATTTACATTCATTTGAAGTGAATACGAGGTATACAAGACACTTGGAATGAATATTATATCTTATCATGAAACACAGAAGTGAGATGCGATATCGCGTTTTAAGAATCATTAGAACTCTATTGTTTCGACACGTAGTCATCTGGAAACGCTATTTCCTAGCAAGGAAGTGTCGCATTTACATCCTTTTGAAGTGAATACGAGGTATACATGACACTTCGCAATGAATATTATATATGATCATGAAACATAGAAATGAGAAGCGACATCTCGTTTTAAGATGCATTAGAACTATATTGCTACGATACGTAGACATATGCAAACGCTATTTCCTAGCATGGCAGTGTCGCATTTACATTCTTTTGAAGTGAATACGAGGTATACATGACACTTCATAATGAATATCATACCTTACCATGAAACATAGAAGTGAGATGCGATATTGCGTTTTAAGAAGCATAAGAACTCTAATGCTACGATACGTAGACATCTGCAGAAGCTTTTTCCTAGCATGGAAGTGTCGCATTTACACTCTTTTGAAGTGAATACGAGATATACATGACACTTCGCAATGAATATTATATCTTATCATGAAACATAGGTATGAGGTGCTATATCGCGTTTTGAGAGGCATTAGAACTCTATTGCTAATATACGCAGACATCTGCAAACTCTATTTCCTAGCAAGGAAATGTCGCATTTACATTCCATTGAAGTGAATACGAGGTAAACATGACACCTCTCAATGGATACTATATCTTATCATGAAACATAGAAATGAGATGCGACATCCCGTTTTAAGAAGTATTAGAACTCTATGCTTTCGATACGTGGTCATCTGGAAACGCTATTTCCTAGCATGGAAGGGTCGTATTTACATTCTTTTGAAGTGAATACGAGGTATACATGACACTTCGCAATGAATATTATATCTTATCATGAAACATAGAAATGAGAAGCGACATCTCGTTTTAAGATGCATTAGAACTCTATTGCTACGATACGTAGACATCTGGAAACGCTATTTCCTAGCATGGCAGAGTCGCATTTACATTCCTGTGATGTGAATACGAGATATACATGACACTTCGCTATGAATATTATATCTTATCATGAAACATAGAAGTGAGATGTGATATCGCGTTTTAAGAAGCATTAGAACTCTATTGCTACGATACGAAGACATCTGCAAACGCTATTTCCTAGCATGGAAGTTTCGCATTTACATTCATTTGAAGTGAATACGAGATATACATGACACTTCGCCATGAACATTATATCTTATCATGAAACATAGAAGTGAGATGCGACATCTCGTTTTAAGAAGTATTAGAACTCTATTCTTTCGATACGTGGTCATCTGGAAACGCTATTTCCTAGCAAGGAAGTGTCGCATTTATATTCGTTTGAAGTGAATACGAGGTATACATAACACTCCATAATGAATATTATACCTTATCATGAAACATAGAAGTGTGATGCGATATAGCGTTTTACGAAGCATTAGAACTCTATTGCTACGATACGTAGACATCTGCAAACAAAATTTCCTAGCAAGATAGTGTCGCATTTACATTCTTTTGAAGTGAATACGAGGTATACATAACACTTCGCAATGTATATTATATCTTATCATGAAACATGGAAATGAGATTCGATATCACGTTTTAAGAAGCATTAGAACTCTATTGCTACTATACGTAGACATCTGCAAACGCTATTTCCTAGCATGCAAGTGTCGCATTTACATACTTTTGAAGTGAATACGAGGTATACATGACACTTCGCAATGAATATTATACCTTATCATGAAACATAGGAATGAGGTGCTATATCGCGTTTTGAGAAGCATTAGAACTCTATTGCTACGATACGTAGACATCTGAATACGCCATTTCCTAGCAAGGAAGTGTCGCGTTTACATTCGTTTGGAGAGAATACGAGGTATACATGACACTTCGCAATGAATATTATATCTTATCACGAAACATATAAATGAGGTGTCATATCGCGATATAAGTAGCATTAGAACGCTATTGCTACGATACGTAGACATCTGCAAACGCTATTTCCTAGCAAGCAATAGTCGCATTTACATTCTTTTGAAATGAACTCGAGGTTTATATGACACTTCGGAACGAATATTATAACTTATCACGAAACATAAAAATGAGATGCGATATCGCGATCTAAGAAGCATTAGAACTCTATTGCAACGATACGTAGGCATCTGCAAACGCTATGCCCTAGCAAGGAATAGTCGCATTTACATTCTTTCGATGTGAATACGAGGTATACATGACACTTCGGACTGAATATTATATCTTATAATAAAACATAGAAATGAGATGCGATATCGCGATCTAAGAAGCATTAGAACTCTATTGCCTCGACGCGTAGACATCTTCAGACGCTATTTCCTAGCATGGAAGTGTCGCACTTACATTCTTTTGAAGTGAATACGATGTATACATGACACTTCGCAATGAATATTATATCTTATCACGAAACATATAAATGAGATGCGATATCGAGATTTAAGTAGCATTAGAACTCTACTGCTACGATACGTAGACATCTGAATACGCCATTTCCTAGCAAGGAAGTGTAGCATTTACATTCGTTTGGAGAGAATACGAGGTATACATGACACTTCGCAATGAATATTATATCTTATCATGAAACATAGAAATGAGAAGCGACATCTCGTTTTAAGATGCATTAGAACTCTATTGCTACGATACGTAGACATCTGGAAACGCTATTTCCTAGCATGGCAGAGTCGCATTTACATACCTGTGATGTGAATACGAGATATACATGACACTTCGCTATGAATATTATATTTTATCATGAAACATATAAGTGAGATGTGATATCGCGTTTTAAGAAGCATTAGAACTCTATTGCTACGATACGAAGACATCTGCAAACGCTATTTCCTAGCATGGAAGTTTCGCATTTACATTCGTTTGAAGTGAATACGAGATATACATGACACTTCGCCATGAACATTATATCTTATCATGAAACATAGAAGTGAGATGCGACATCTCGTTTTAAGAAGTATTAGAACTCTATTCTTTCGATACGTGGTCATCTGGAAACGCTATTTCCTAGCAAGGAAGTGTCGCATTTATATTCGTTTGAAGTGAATACGAGGTATACATAACACTCCATAATGAATATTATACCTTATCATGAAACATAGAAGTGTGATGCGATATAGCGTTTTACGAAGCATTAGAACTCTATTGCTACGATACGTAGACATCTGCAAACAAAATTTCCTAGCAAGATAGTGTCGCATTTACATTCTTTTGAAGTGAATACGAGGTATACATAACACTTCGCAATGTATATTATATCTTATCATGAAACATAGAAATGAGATTCGATATCGCGTTTTAAGAAGCATTAGAACTCTATTGCTACTATACGTAGACATCTGCAAACGCTATTTCCTAGCATGCAAGTGTCGCATTTACATACTTTTGAAGTGAATGCGAGGTATACATGACACTTCGCAATGAATATTATACCTTATCATGAAACATAGGAATGAGGTGCTATATCGCGTTTTGAGAAGCATTAGAACTCTATTGCTACGATACGTAGACATCTGCGAACCCTATTTCCTAGCATAGAAGTGTCGCATTAACATTCTTTTGAAGTGAATACGAGGTACACATGACACTTCACAATGAACATTATATCTTATCATATAACATATATGTGAGATGCGATATCGCGTCTTAAGAAGCATTAGAACCCTATTGCCTCGATGTGGAGATATCTGCAAACGCTATTTCCTAGCAAGCAATAGTCGCATTTACATTCTTTTGAAATGAATTCGAGGTTTACATGACACTTCGGAATGAATATTATAACTTATCACGAAACATATAAATGAGATGCGATATCGAGATTTAAGTAGCATTAGAACTCTATTGCTACGATACGTAGACATCTGAATACGCCATTTCCTAGCAAGGAAGTGTCGCGTTTACATTCGTTTGGAGAGAATACGAGGTATACATGACACTTCGCAATGAATATTATATCTTATCACGAAACATATAAATGAGGTGTCATATCGCGATTTAAGTAGCATTAGAACGCTATTGCTACGATACGTAGACATCTGCAAACGCTATGCCCTAGCAAGTAATAGTCGCATTTACATACTTTTGATGTGAATACGAGGTATACATGACACTTCGGACTGAATATTATATCTTATAATGAAACATAGAAATGAGATGCGATATCGCGATCTAAGAAGCATTAGAACTCTATTGCCTCGACGCGTAGGCATCTTCAGACGCTATTTCCTAGCATGGAAGTGTCGCACTTTCATTCTTTTGAAGTGAATACGATGTATACATGACACTTCACAATGAATATTATATCTTATCACGAAACATATAAATAAGATGCGATATCGAGATTTAAGTAGCATTAGAACTCTATTGCTACGATACGTAGACATCTGAATACGCCATTTCCTAGCAAGGAAGTGTCGCGTTTACATTCGTTTGGAGAGAATACGAGGTATACATGACACTTCGCAATGAATATTATATCTTATCACAAAACATATAAATGAGGTGTCATATCGCGATTTAAGTAGCATTAGAACGCTATTGCTACGATACGTAGACATCTGCAAACGCTATTTCCTAGCAAGCAATAGTCGCATTTACATTCTTTTGAAATGAATTCGAGGTTTATATGACACTTCGGAACGAATATTATAACTTATCACGAAACATAAAAATGAGATGCGATATCGCGATCTAAGAAGCATTAGAACTCTATTGCAACGATACGTAGGCATCTGCAAACGCTATGCCCTAGCAAGGAATAGTCGCATTTACATTCTTTTGATGCGAATACGAGGTATACATGACACTTCGGACTGAATATTATATCTTATAATGAAACATAGAAATGAGATGCGATATCGCGATCTAAGAAACATTAGAACTCTATTGCCTCGACGCGTAGACATCTTCAGACGCTATTTCCTAGCATGGAAGTGTCGCACTTACATTCTTTTGAAGTGAATACGATGTATACATGACACTTCGTAATGAATATTATATCTTATCACGAAACATATAAATGAGATGCGATATCGAGATTTAAGTAGCATTAGAACTCTACTGCTACGATACGTAGACAACTGAATACGCCATTTCCTAGCAAGGAAGTGTAGCATTTACATTCGTTTGGAGAGAATACGAGGTATACATGACACTTCGCAATGAATATTATATCTTATAATGAAACATAGAAGAGAGATGCGATATCGCGTTCTAAGAAGCATTAGAACTCTATGGCCTCGATGCAGAGACATCTGCAAACGCTATTTCCTAGCATGGAAGTGTCGCACTTACATTCTTTTGAAGTGAATACGATGTATACATGACACTTCGGAATGAATATTATATCTCATCACGAAACATATAAATGAGGTGTCATATCGCGATTTAAGTAGCATTAGAACGCTATTGCTACGATACGTATACATATGCAAACGCTATTTCCTAGCAAGCAATAGTCGCATTTTCATTCTTTTGAAATGAATTCGAGGTTTACACGACACTTCGGAACGAAAATTATATCTTATCATGTAACATATAAGTGAGATGCGATATCGCGTCTTAAGAAGCATTAGAACCCTATTGCCTCGATGTGGAGATATCTGCAAACGCTATTTCCTAGCAAGCAATAGTCGCATTTACATTCTTTTGAAAAGAATTCGAGGTTTACATGACACTTTGGAATGAATATTATAACTTATCACGAAACATATAAATGAGATGCGATATCGAGATTTAAGTAGCATTACAACTCTATTGCTACGATACGTAGACATCTGAATACGCCATTTCCTAGCAAGGAAGTGTCGCGTTTACATTCGTTTGGAGAGAATACGAGGTATACATGACACTTCGCAATGAATATTATATCTTATCAAGAAACATATAAATGAGGTGTCATATCGCGATCTAAGTAGCATTAGAACGCTATTGCTACGATACGTATACATATGCAAACGCTATTTCCTAGCAAGCAATAGTCGCATTTTCATTCTTTTGAAATGAATTCGAGGTTTACACGACACTTCGGAACGAATATTATAACTTATCACGAAACATAAAAATGAGATGCGATATCGCGATCTAAGAAGCATTAGAACTCTATTGCTACGATACGTAGGCATCTGCAAACACTATGCCCTAGCAAGGAATAGTCGCATTTACATACTTTTGATGTGAGTACGAGGTATACATGACACTTCGGACTGAATATTATATCTTATAATGAAACATAGAAATGAGATGCGATATCGCGATCTAAGAAGCATTAGAACTCTATTGCTACGATACGTAGGCATCTGCAAACACTATGCCCTAGCAAGGAATAGTCGCATTTACATTTGTTTGGAGTGAATAGGAGGTATGCATGACACTTCGCAATGAATATTATATCTTATCACGAAACATAGAAATGAAATGCGACATCTCGTTTTAAGAAGCATTAGGACTCTATTGCCACAATGCGGAGATATCTGCAAGGGCTACTTCCTAGCATGGAAATGTCGCGTTTAGATTCTTTTGAAGTGAATTCGAGTTATACATGACACTTCGGAATGAATATTATAACTTATCACGAAACATAGAAATGAGATGCGATATCGCGATATAAGAAGCATTAGAACTAAGCATTGCTACGATACGTAGGCAACTGCAAACGCTATTTCCTAGCAACGAATAGTCGCATTTACATTCTTTTGAAGTGAATACGAGGTATACATGACACTTCGCAATGAATATTATATCTTATCATGAATCATAGAAGTGAGATGCGATATCGCGTTTTAAGAAGCATTAGAACCTTATTGCCTCGACGCGTAGACATCTGCAGACGCTGTTTCCTAGCATGGAAGTGTCGCATTTACATTCTTTTGAAGTGAATACGAGGTATACATGACACTTCGCAATGAATATTATATCTTATCATGAAGCATAGAAATGAGATGCGATATCGCGTTTTGAGAAGCATTAGAACACTATTGCTACGAAACGTAGACATCTGCAAGCGCTATTTACTAGCAAGGAAGATTCGCATTTACATTCTTTTGAAGTGAATACGAGGTATACATGACACTTCGGAATGAGTATTGTATCTTATCACGAAACATACAAATGAGATGCGATATCGCGATTTATGTAGCATTAGAACACTACTGCTGCGATACGTAGACATCTGCAAACGCTATTTCCTAGCAAGCAGTAGTCGCATTTACATTCTTTTGAAGTGAATACGAGGTATACATGACACTTCTCAATGAATATTATATCTTATCATGCAACACAGAAGAGAGATGCGATATCGCGTTTTAAGAAGCATTAGAACTCAACGGTCTCGATGCGGAGACATCTGCAAACGCTATTTCCTAGCAAGCAGTAGTCGCATTTACATTCTTTTGATGTGAATACAAGGTATACATGACCATTCGTAATGAATATTCTTTCTTATCACGAAACATAGAAATGAGATACGATATCGCGATCTAAGCAGCATTAGAACTCTATTGCTACGATACGTAGACATCTGAATACGCTATTTCCTAGCAAGGAAGTGTCGCATTTACATACGTTTGGAGGGAAGACGAGGTATACAGACACTTCATAATGAATATTATATCTCATCATGAAACGTAGAAGTGCCATGCGATATCGCGTTTTAAGAAGCATTAAAACTGTATTGCCTCGACGAGTAGACATCTGCAGACGCTATTTCCTAGCACGGAAGTGTCGCATTTACATTCCTTTAAGTGAATACGGGGTGTACATGACACTTCGCAATGAATATTATATCTTATCACGAAGCATAGAAATGAGATGCGATATCGCGATTTATGTAGCATTAGAACTCTATTGCTACGATACGTAGACATCTGAATAAGCTATTTCCTACGAACGAAGTGTTGTATTTACATTCGTTTGGAGAGAATACGAGGTATACATGACACATCGCAATGAATATTATATCTTATCATGAAACATAGAAGAGAGATGCGATATCGCGTTTTTAGAAGCATTAGATCTCTATGGCCTCGATGCGGAGACATCTGCATACGCTATTTCCTAGCATGGAAGTGTCGCACTTACATTCTTTTGAAGTGAATACGAGGTATACATGAGACTTCGCAATGAATATTATGTCTCATCACGAAACATATAAATGAGATGCGATATTGCGATTTAAGTAGCATTAGAACTCTATTGCTACGCTACATAGACATCTGCAAACGCTATTTCCGAGGAAGCAATAGTCGCATTTACATTCTTTTGAATTTAATACGAGGTATACATGACACATCGCAATGAATATTATATATTATCATGAAACATTGAAATGTGATGCGATATCGCGTTTTAAGAAGCATTAGAACTCTATTGCTACGATACGTAGACATCTGCAAACGCTATTTCCTAGCATGTAAGTGTCGCATTTACATTCTTTTGAAGTGAATGCAAGGTATGCATGACATTTCGCAATGAATATTATATCTTATCATTAAACATAGAAGTGAGATGCGATATCGCGTTCTAAGAAGCATTAGAACTCTATTCTTACGATACGTGGTCATCTGGAAACGCTATTTCCTAGCAAGGAAATGCCGTATTTACATTCTTTTGACGTGAATACGAGGTATACATGACACTTCGCAATGAATATTATATCTTATCTCGAAACATCGAAGTGAGATGCGACATCTCGTTTTAAGAAGCATTAGAACTCTATTGCTACGATACGTAGAAATCTCCAAACGCTATTTCCTAGCATGTAAGTGTCGCATTTACATTCTTTTGAAGTGGATGCAAGGTATACATGACATTTCGCAATGAATATTATATCTTATCATTAAACATAGAAGTGAGATGCGATATCGCGTTTTAAGGAGCATTAGAGCTCTATTGCAACGATACGTAGACATCTGCAAACAATATTTCCTAGCATGGAAGTGTCGCATTTACATTCTTTTGAAGTGAATACGAGGTACACATAACACTCTACAATAAATATTATATCTTATTACGAAACATAGAAATGAAATGCGACATCTCGTTTTAAGAAGCATTAGAACTCTATGGCTACGATACGCAGACATCTGCAAACGCTATTTTCTAGCATGGAAGTGTCTTATTTACATTCTTTTGAAGTGAATACGAGGTATACATGACACTTCGCAATGAATATTATATCTTATCATGAAACATAGAAGTGAGATGCGATATTGCGTTCTAGGAAGCATTAGAACTCTATTGCTACGATACGTAGACATCTGCAAACGCTATTTCCTAGCATGGAAGTGTCGCATTTACGTTCCATTGATGTGAATACGAGGTATGCATGACACTTCGCAATGGATATTATATCCTATCATGAAATATATAAATGAGATGCGACATCTCGTTTTAAGAAGTATTAGAACTCTATTCTTACGATACGTGGTCATCTGGAAACGCTATTTCCTAGCAAGGAAGTGTCGCATTTACATTCATTTGAAGTGAATACGAGGTATATATAACACTCCATAATAAATATTATATCTTATCATGAACCATAGCAGTGAGATGCGACATTGCGTTTTAGGAAGCATTAAAACTCTATTGCTACGATACGTAGACATCTGCAAAGGCTATTTCCTAGCATGAAAGGTTCGTATTTACATTCTTTTGAAGAGAATACGAGGTATATATAACTCTCCATAATAAATATTATATCTTATCATGAAACATAGCAGTGAGATTCGATATTGCGTTTTAAGAAGCATTAGAACTCTATTGCTACGATACGTAGGCACCTGCGAACGCTATTTCCTAGCATGGAAGTGTCGCATTTACATTCTTTTGAAGTGAATACGAGATTTACATAACACTTCGCAATGGATATTATATCTTATCATGAAACATAGAAATCAGATGCGACATCTCGTTTTAAGAAGCATTAGAACTCTATTGCTACAATACGTACAAATCTGCAAACGCTATTTCCTAGCATGGAAGTGCCGCATTTACATTCTTGTGATGTGAATACGAGATTCACATGACACTTCGCAATGAATATTATATCTTATCATGAAACATAGAAATTAGATGCGATATCGCGTTCGAAGAAGCATTAGAACTCTATTGCTACGATACGTAGACATCTGCGAACGCTATTTCCTAGCAGGGAAATGCCGCATTTACATTCTTTTGAAGATAATACGTGGTATACATAATACTTCGCAAGGAATATTATATTTTATCTCGAAACATAGAAGTGAGATGCGATATCGCGATTTAAGTAGCAAGAGAACTCCATTGCTACGATGCGTAGACATCTGCAACTGTCATTTCCTAGCCAGGAAGTGCCGCATTTACATTCTTTTGAAGTGAATACGAGGTATATATAACACTCCATAATAAATATTATATCTTATCATGAAACATAGCAGTGAGATGCGATATTGCGTTTTAGGAAGCATTAAAACTCTATTGCTACGATACGTAGACATCTGCAAAGGCTATTTCCTAGCATGAAAGGTTCGTATTTACATTCTTTTGAAGAGAATACGAGGTATATATAACTCTCCATAATAAATATTATATCTTATCATGAAACATAGCAGTGAGATTCGATATTGCGTTTTAAGAAGCATTAGAACTCTATTGCTACGATACGTAGACACCTGCGAACGCTATTTCCTAGCATGGAAGTGTCGCATTCACATTCTTTTGAAGTGAATACGAGATATACATAACACTTCGCAATGGATATTATATCTTATCATGAAACATAGAAATGAGATTCGATATCGCGTTTTAAGAAGCATTAGAACTCTATTGCTACGATACATAGACATCTGCAAACGCTATTTCCTAGCAGGGAAATGCCGCATTTACATTCTTTTGAAGATAATACGTGGTATACATAATACTTCGCAAGGAATATTATATTTTATCTCGAAACATAGAAGTGAGACGCGAAATCGCGTTTTAAGAAGCATTAGAACTCTATTGCTACGATACGTAGACATCTGCAAACGCTATTTCCTAGCAGGGAAATGCCGCATTTACATTCTTTTGAAGATAATACGTGGTATACATAATACTTCGCAAGGAATATTATATTTTATCTCGAAACATAGAAGTGAGATGCGATATCGCGATTTAAGTAGCAAGAGAACTCCATTGCTACGATGCGTAGACATCTGCAACTGTTATTTCCTAGCAAGGAAGTGTCGCATTTACTTTCTTTTGAAGTGAATACGAGGTATACATGACACTTCGCAGTGAATATTATATCTTATCATGAAACATAGGAATGAGGTGCTATATCGCGTTTTGAGAAGCATTAGAACTCTATTGCTACGATACGTAGACATCTGCGAACGCTATTCCCTAGCATAGAAGTGTCGCATTTACATTCCATTGAAGTGAATACGAGGTATGCATGACACTTCGCAATGGATATTATATCTTATCATGAAACATAGAAATGAGATGCGACATCGCGTTTTGAGAAGCATTGGAACTCTATTGCTAATATTCGTAGACATCTGCAAACTCTATTTCCTAGGAATGGAATGTAGCATTTACATCCTTTTGAAGTGAGTACGAGGTATACATGACACTTCGCAATGAATATTATATCTTATCATGAAACATAGAAATCAGATGCAACATCTCGTTCTAAGAAGCATTAGAACTCTATTGCTACAATACGTACACATCTGCAAACGCTATTTCCTAGCATGGAAGTGCCGCACTTACATTCTTGTGATGTGAATACGAGATTCACATGACACTTCGCAATGAATATTATATCTTATCATGAAACATAGAAATTAGATGTGATATCGCGTTCGAAGGAGCATTAGAACTCTATTGCTACGATACGTAGACATCTGCGAACGCTATTTCCTAGCATGGAAGTGTCACATTTACATTCCATTGAAGTGAATACGAGGTATGCATGACACTCCACAATAAATATTATATCTTATCATGAAACATAGAAATGAGGTGCGACATCTCTTTTTAAGAAGTATTAGAACTCTATTCTTACGATACGTAGACACCTGCGAACGCTATTTCCTTGCATGGAAGTGTCGCATTCACATTCCATTGAAGTGAATACGAGGTACGCATGACACTTCGCAAAGGATATTATATCTTATCATGAAACATAGAAGTGAGATGCGATATCGCGTTCTAAGAAGCATTAGAACTCTATTGCTACGATACGTAGACATCTGCGAACGCTATTTCCTAGCATGGAAGTGTCACATTTACATTCCATTGAAGTGAATACGAGGTATGCATGACACTCCATAATAAATATTATATCTTATCATGAAACATAGAAATGAGATGCGACATCTCGTTTTAAGAAGTATCAGAACTCTATTCTTACGATACGTAGACATCTGCAAAGGCTATTTCCTAGCATGGAAGTGTCGCATTTACATTCTTTTGTAGTGAATACGAGGTATACATGACACTTCGCAATGAATATTAAATCTTATCATGAAACATAGAAGTGGGATGCGATATCGCGTTCTAAGAAGCATTAGAACTCTAACGCTACGATACGTAGACACCACCGAACGCTATTTCCTAGCATGGAAGTGTCGCATTTACATTCCATTGAAGTGAATACGAGGTACGCATGACACTTCTCAAAGGATATTATATCTTATCATGAAACATAGAAATGAGATGCGACATCTCGTTTTAAGAAGTACTAGAACTCTATTCTTACGACACGTAGACATCTGCAAAGGCTGTTTCCTAGCATGGAAGTGTCGCATTTACATTCTTTTGCAGTGAATACGAGGTACACGTAACATTCCACAATGAATATTATACCTTATCACGAAACATAGAAATGAAATGCGACATCTTGTTTTAAGTACCATTAGAACTCTATTGCTACGATACGTAGACATCTGCAAAGGCTATTTCCTAGCATGGAAGTGTCGCATTTACATTCTTCTGAAGTGAGTACGAGGTATACATGACTCTTGGCAATGAATATTATATCTTGTCATGAAACATGGAAGTGAGTTGCGATATCGCGTTTTAAGAAGCATTAGAACTCTATTGCTACGATACGTAGACATCTCCAAAAGCTAATTCCTAGCATGGAAATGTTGCATTTACATTCTTTTGAAGTGTAGACGAGGAATACGTAACACTTCGCAATGAATATTATATCTTATCATGAGACATAGAAATGATATGCGATATTGCGTTTTAAGAAGCACTAGAACTCTATTGCTTCGATACGTAGACTTCTGAAACGCTATTTCCTAGCATGGAAGTGTCGCATTTACATTCTTTTGAATTGAATACGAGGTACACATAACACTGCACAATGAATATTATATCTAATCATGAAACATAGAAATGAGATGCGATATCGCGTTTTAAGAAGCATTGGAACCCCATTGCTACGATACGTAGACATCTCCAAAAGCTAATTCCTAGCATGGAAATGTTGCATTTACATTCTTAAGAAGAGAATACGAGGTATACATGACACTTCGCAATGAATATTATATCTTATCATGAAGCATGGAAATGAGATGCGATATCGCGATTTAAAAAGCATTAGAACTCCATTGCTACGATACGTAGACATCTGCAAACTCCATTCAATAGCAAGGGAGTATCGCATTTACATTCTTTTGAAGAGAATACGAGGTATACATGACACTTCACAATGGATATTATATCTTAACGTAAAACATAGAAATGAGAAGCGAAATCGCGATTTAAGAAGCATTAGAATTCTATTGCTTCGATACGGAGACATCTGCAAACGCTACTTGTTAGCAAGGAAGTTTCGCATTTACAATCGTTTGGAGTGAATACGTGCTATACATAACACTACACACAGATATGTTATTCATTGTAATGTATCTTATCATGAAACATGGGAATGAGGTGCTATATCGCGTTTTGAGAAGCATTAGAACTCTATTGCTAATATACATAGACACCTGCAACCTCTATTTCCTAGCAAGGAAATGTCGTACTTACATTCTTTTGAACTGAATACGAGGTATACATGACACTTCGCAATGAATATTATATCTTATTATAAAACATAGAAATGAGATACGATATTGCGTTTCAAGAAGCATTAGAGCTCTATTTCTTCGATACGTAGATATCTGCTAACCTTATTTCCTAGGAAGGTAGTGTCGCATTTACATTCTTTTGAGGTGAATACGAGGTATCACGTCCGGTGAAACTATTTTCCGTTGCTCCGGAGGCTTTACGACACCAGCCTATTTTTCGGAAATAGAAATACAATGCCTGTACCTCACATTGAGGTGGCTAACGATCTAGAACTAGAGGTTTCGACCCCTCGGTAGGAGATCTCGAGTCAGAGTGTGTGCTCTGGAGACGCGTTTTTGACCTCCTCGGTTCGCGGGACGCTACGGTCGCGAACGCTCGTGGTATGGAGATCGCGGTCCCGCGAGTGGGGGACTCGCGTCTCGAGGCGGAGAGCGCCCGGTCCAGCGAGTGGGGACCCGCGGTTCGTGGTGGGGCTATCGGCGCATGCCGCATGCCGGACGCATCTTACTTAGTGTAACTTAGATCTAGGAAGTCTTATATATGCGTCATGATATGGTATGTATGTCCTAGCTTAGAAGTAATATATAGGTTCTAGCAATACTGTTCCCCGAATTGGAAAAGACCCCATTCAGGTGATGGGCTGCGGCTACGTCTTCCTGCTGGACGGAATCCTCGGTGCGAGGGAGATAGGGCTGCCCGTCCTTGGTGCGGGAGAGACAGGTATACTCGGTGGTGCGAGTGAGGCAGCGGAACTCGGTGTGAGTGAGCGCGTGCAGGTATGCGCGTGCGAAAACTTACAGTTGCTGGTTCTGCAGGCGAGTTTGGCTGGTTGCATGCGTCCAGGGGTTGATGCTGGGGGGTGCGAGAAGATTGATGGGTGGCAGGCGGTACGCCTGACGTCACAAAATGCGACACTTCCTCTCTAGGAAATTCAGTTCCCAATATATCTCTGTATCGAAGCTATAGAGTTCTAATTCTCCTTAAAACGCGATATCGCACCTCATTTCTATGTTTCATGATTAGATATAATATTCATTGTGCAGTGTTATGTGTACCTCGTATTCAATTCAAAAGAATGTAAATGCGACACTTCCATGCTAGGAAACAGAGTCCGCAGATGTCTACGTATCGTAGCAATAGATTTCTAATGCTGCTTAAATCGCGTTATCGCATCTCATTTATATGTTTCGTGATAAGATATTATATTCATTGCCAAGTGTCGTGTATACCTCGTATTCACTTCAAAAGAATGTAAGTGCCACACGTCCATGCTAGGAAATAGCGTTTGCAGATGCCTACATATCGTAGCAATAGAATTCTAATGCTACTTAAATCGCGATATCGCATCTCATTTATATGTTTCGTGATAAGATATAATATTCATTGCGAAGTGTCATGTATACCTCGAATTCACTCCAAAAGAATGTAAATGCAACACTTCCATACTAGGAAATAGCGTTTGTAGATATCTCCGCATCGAGGCAATAGGTTTCGAATGCTTCTTAAGACGCGATATCGCATCTCACTTTATGTTACATGATAAGATATAATGTTCATTGCGAAGTGCCATGTATACCTCGTATTCACTTCAAAAGAATGTAAATGCGAATCTTCCCTGCTCGGAAATAGCGCTTGCAGATGTCCACGTATCGTAGCAGTAGAGTTCTAATGCTTCTCAAAACGCAATATCGCATCCCATTTCTATGCTTCATGATAATATGTAATATCCATTGCGAAGTGTCACGTATACCTCGTATTCACTCCAAACGAATGTAAATGCGACACTTCCTTGCTAGGAAATAGAGTATTCAGATGTCTACGTATCGTAGCAGTAGAGTTCTAATGCTACTTAAATCGTGATATCGCATCTCATTTCTATGTTTCGTGATAAAATATAATATTCATCGCGAAGTGTCATGTATATCTCGTATTCACTTCAACAGAATGTAAATGCGACTACTTGCTAGGAGATAGCGTTTGCAGATGTCTCCGCATAGAGACCGTAGAGTTCTAATGCTTCTTAAAACGCGATATCGCATCCCTCTTCCGTGTTTCATGATAAGATATAATATTCATTGCGAAGTGTCATGTATACCTCGTATTCACTTCAAAAGAATGTAAATGCGACTACTGCTTGCTAGGAAATAGCGTATTCAGATGCCTACGTATCGTAGCAATAGAGTTCTAATGCTACTTAAATCGCGATATCGCATCACATTTCTATGTTTCGTGATAAGATATAATATTCATTGCGAATGGTCATGTTTACCTTGTATACACTTCAAAAGAATGTAAGTGCGACACTTCCATGCTAGGAAATAGCGTTTGCTGTTGTCTCCGCATCGATGCCATAGAGTTCTAATGCTTCTTAAAACGCGATATCGCATCTCTCTTCTATGTTTCATGATAAGATATAATATTCATTGCGAAGTGTCATGTATACCTCGTATTCTCTCCAAAAGAATGTAAATGCGACACTTCCTTGCAAGGAAATGGCGTATTCAGATGTCTACGTATTGTAACAATAGAGTTCTAATGCTACTTAAATCGCGATATCGCATCTCACTTATGTTTCGTGATAAGATATAATATTCATCGCGAAGTGTCATGTATACCTCGTATTCACTTCAAAAGAATGTAAGTGCGACACTTCCATGCTAGGAAATAGCGTTTGCTGGTGTCTCCGCATCGATGCCATAGAGTTCTATTGCTTCTTAAAACGCGATATCGCATCTCCCTTCTATGTTTCATGATAAGATATAATATTCATTGCGAAGTGTCATGTATACCTCGCATTCACTACAAAAGAATGAAAATGCGACACTTCCATGCTAGGAAATAGCGTCTGCAGGTGTCTACGCTTCGAGGCAATAGAGTTCTAATGCTTCTTAGATCGCGATATCGCATCTCATTTCTCTGTTTCATTATAAGATCTAATATTCATTGCGAAGTGTCATGTATACCTCGTATTCATATCAAAAGAATGTAAATGCGACTATTCCTTGCTAGGGCATAGCGTTTGCAGATGCCTAGGTATCGTAGCAATACAGTTCAAATGCTTCTTAGATCGCGATATCGCATCTCATTTCTATGCTTCATGATAAGATATAATATTCATTGCGAAGTGTCATGTATATCTCGTATTCACTTCAACAGAATGTAAATACGACTACTTGCTAGGAGATAGCGTTTGCAGATGTCTCCGCATAGAGACCGTAGAGTTCTAATGCTTCTTAAAACGCGATATCGCATCTCTCTTCTATGTTTCATGATAAGATATAATATTCATTGCGAAGTGTCATGTATACCTCGTATTCACTTCAAAAGAATGTAAATGCGACTATTGTTCGCTAGGAAATAGCGTTTTCAGATGTCTACGTATCGTAGCAATGGAGTTCTAATGCTTCTCAAAACGCGATATCGCATCTCATTTCTATGCTTCATGATAAGATATAATATTCATTGCGAAGTGTCATGTATACCTCGTATTCACTTCAAAAGTATGTAAATGCGACTATTGCTTACTAGGAAATAGCGTTTTCAGATGTCTACGTATCGTAGCAATGGCGTTCTAATGCTACTTAAATCGCGATATCACATCTCATTTACATGTTTCGTGATAAGATATAATATTCATTGCGAAGTGTCATGTATACCTCGTATTCACTCCAAAAGTATGTGAATGCGACTATTGCTTACTAGGAAATAGCGTTTGCAGATGTCTACGTATCGTAGCAACTGAGTTCTAATGCTTCTCAAAACGCGATATCGCATCTCATTTCTATGCTTCATGATAAGATATAATATTCATTGCGAAGTCTCATGTATACCTAGTATTCACTCCAAACAAATGTAAATGCGACACTTCCTTGCTAGGAAATAGCGTATTCAGATGTCTACGTATCGAAGCAATATATTTCTAAAGCTTCTTAAAACACGATATCGCATCTCATTTCTATGTTTCATGATAAGATCTATTATTCATTGCGAAGTGTCACTTACACCTCGCATACACTTCAAATGAATGTAAATGCGACACTTTCTTGCTAGGAAACAGCGTTTGCAGATGTCTATGTATCGAAGCAATAGAGCTCTAATGCTTCTTAAAACACGATATCGCATCTCACTTCTATGTTTCATGATAAGGTATAATATGCATTCCGATGTGTCATGTATACCTCGTGTTCACTTCAAAAGAATGTAAATGCGACACTTCCATGATAGGATATAGCGTTTGTAGATGTCTCCTCATCGTTGGCGACAGGGTCCGAATTCTTCTTATAGCGCGATATCGCATCACACTTCTATGTTTCATGATAAGATATAATGTTCATTGCGAAGTGTCATGTACACCTCTTATTCGCAACAAAAGAATGTAAATGCGACACTTCCCTGCTGGGAAATAGCGTTTGCAGATATCATCGTATCGTAGCAATAGAGTTCTAATACTGCTTAAAACGCGATATCGCATCTCACACCTATGTTTCATGATAAGATATAATATTCATTGCAAAGTGTCATGTATGCCTCGTATTCACTTCATTAGAATGCAAATGCGACTATTACTTGCTAGGAAATAGCGTTTGCAGATGTCTATGTATCGAAGCAATAGAGTTCTAATGCATCTTAAAACGAGATATCGCGTCTCATTTCTATGTTTCATGATAAGATGTAATGTTCATTCCGAAGTGTTATGTATTCCTCGTCTACACTTCAAATGGATGTAAATGCAACACTTCCTTACTAGGATATAGCTGGTCCAGATGTCTACGTACAGAAGCAGTAGAGTTCTAATGCTTCTTAAAACGCGGCATCGCATCTCATTTCTATGTTTCACGATATGATATAAAATTCATTGTGAAGTGTTATGTATACCTCGTTTACACATCAAAAGTATGTAAATGCGACACTTCCTTGCTAGGAAATAGCGTTTGCAGATGTCTACGTATCGAAGCAATAGTGTTCTAATGCTTCTTAAATCGCGATATCGCATCTCATTTCTATGTTTCGTGACAAGATATAATATTCATTGCGAAATGTGACTTATACCTCGCATACAGTTCAAATGAATGTAATTGCGATACTTCCTTCCTAGGAAATGGCGTTTGCAGATGTCTACGTATCGAAGCAATAGTGTTCTAATGCTTCTTAAATCGCGATATCGCATCTCATTTCTATGTTTCATGATAAGATATAATATTCATTGTGCAGTGTTATGTATACCTAGTATTCCTTTCAAGAGATTGTAAATGCGACACTTCCTTGCTAGGAAACAGCGTTTGCAGATGTCTACGTATCGAAGCAATAGAGTTCTAATGCTTCTTAAATCGTCATATCGCATCTCATTTCTACGATTCATGATAATATATAATATTCATTGTGGTGTGTTATGTATACCTCGTATTCACTTCAAAAGAATGTAAATGCGACACTTCCTTGCTAGGAAACAGCGTTTGCAGATGTCTACGTACCGAAGCAATAGAGTTCTAATGCTTCTTAAATCGTCATATCGCATCTCATTTCTACGTTTCATGATAATATATAATATTCATTGTGGTGTGTTATATATAAATCGTATTCACTTCAAAAGAATGCAAATGCGACACTTCCTTGCTAGGAAACAGCGTTTGCAGATGTCTATGTATCGAAGCAATAGAGTTCTAATGCTTCTCAAAACGCGATATCGCTACTCGTTACTAAGTTTCATGATAATATATAATATTCATTGTGGAGTGTTATGTATACCTCGTATTCACTTCAAAAGAATGTAAATGTGACACTTCCTTGCTAGGAAACAGCGTTTGCAGATGTCTGCGTATCGAAGCAACAGGGATCTTATGCTTTTTAAATCGCCATATCGCTTCTCATTCCTATGTTTCATGATAATATATAATAATCACTGCGAAGTGTCATGTATACCTCGCATACACTTCAAATGAATGTAAATGCGACACTTCTTTGCTAGGAAATAGCGTTTGCAGATGTCTACGTATCGAAGCAATAGGGATCTAATGCTTCTTAAATCGCCATATCGATTCACATATCTATGTTTCATGATAATATATAATATTCACTGCGATGTGTCATGTATACGTCGCATACACTTCAAATGAATGTAAATGCGACACTTCCTTGCTTGGAAATAGCATTTGCAGATGTCTACATATCGGAGCAATAATGTTCTAATGCTTCTTAAATCGTCATATCGCATTTCATTTATATGTTTCATGATAAGATATAATATTCACTGCGAAGTGTCATGTATACCCCGCATACACTTCAAGTGAATGTAAATGCGTCACTTCCTTGATAGGAAATAGCGTTTGCAGATGTCTACGTATCGAAGCAACAGAATTCTAATGCTTCTTAAATCGTCATATCGCATCTCATTTCTATGTTTCATGAAAAGATATAATATTCATTGCGAAATGTGACTTATACCTCGCATACACTTCAAATGTATGTAATTGAAACACTTCCTTGCTAGGAAGTAGCGCTTGCAGATGTCTACGTATCGTAGCATTAGAGTTATAATGCTTCACAAATCGCGATATCGCTACCCATTTCTATGTTTCATGATAAGATATAATATTCATTGTGCAGTGTCATGTATACCTCGTATTCACTTCAAAAAAATGTAAATGCTACAATTCCTTGCTAGGAAACAGCGTTTGCATATGTCTACGTATCGAAGAAATAAAGTTCAAGAGCTTGCTAATTCGCGGTATCGCATCTCATTTCTATGTTTCATGATAATATATAATATTCATTGCGAAGTGTCATGTATACCTCTCATACACTTCAAATGAATGTGAAATCGACAGTTCTTTGCTAGGAAATAGCGTTTGCAGATATCTACGTATCGAAGCAATTGAATTCCAATGCTTCTTAAATCGTCATATCGCATCTCATTTCTGTGTTTCATGATGAGATATAATATTCATCGCGACGTGTCATGTATACCTCGTATTCCTTTCAGAAGAATGTAAATGCGACTCTTCCGTGCTAGGAAGTAGCGATTGGAGATGTCTACGTATCGAAGCAATAGAGTTCTAAAGCTTGCCAATTCGCGATATCGCATCTCATTTCTATGTTTCATATTAATATATAATATTCATTGCGAAGTGTTATGTATACCTCGCATACACTTCAAATGAATGTAAATACGCCACTTCCTTGCTAGGAAATAGCGTTTGCAGATGTCAACGTATCGTAGCAATAGATTTCTAATGCTCCTCAAAACGCGATATCGCATCTGATTTCTATGTTTCATGATAAGATATAATATTCAATGCGAAGTTTTATGTATTCCACGTCTACACATCAAATGAATGTAAGTGCGACACTTCCTTTCGAGTAAATAGCGTTTGCAGATTTCTACGTACCGTACCAGCAGAGCTCCAATGCTTCTTAAAACGCGATATCGCATCTCATTGCAATGTTTCATGAAAAGATACAATATTCATTGCGATGTGTTTTGTATTCTTCATCTACACTTCAAATGAATGTAAATGCGACACTTCCTTGCTAGGAAATAGCGTTTGCAGATGTCTACGTATCGGTGGCATTAGACATCCAATGCTACTCAAAACGCGATATCGCTTCTCATTTCTATGTTTCGTGATAATATATAATATTCATTGCGAATTGTCATGTATACCTCGTATTCCTTTCAAAAGAATATAAATGCGACACTTCCTTGCTGGGAAGTAGCGTTTGCAGATGTCTACGTATCGAAGCTATAGAGTTCTAAAGCTTGTTAATTCGCGACATCGCATCTCATTCCTATGTTTCATGGTAATATATAATATTCATTGCGCAGTGTCATGTATACCCCGCATACACTTCAAATGAATGTAAATGTGAAACTTCCTTGCTAGGAAATAGCGTTTGCAGATGTCTAGGTATCGAAGCAATAGAGTTCTAAAGCTTGCTTATTCGCGATATCGCATCTCATATCTACGTTTCTTGATAAGATATAATATTCATTGGGAAGTGTTATGTATATCTCGTCTACACATCAAATGAATGTAAATGCGACACTTCCTTGCTAGGAAATAGCGTTTGCTGATATTTACGTATCGTAGCAATAGAATTCTAATGCTTCTTAAATCGTCATATCGCATCTCATTTGTATGTTTCATGATAAGATATAATATTCATTGCGAAGTGTCATGTATGCCTCGTATTCCTTTCAAAAGAATGTAAATGCGACACTTCCTTGCTAGGAAATAGCGTTTGCAGATGTCTACGTATCGAAGCAATAGAGTTCTAATGCTTCTTAAATCGCGATATCGCATCTCATTTCTATGTTTCGTGACAAGATATAATATTCATTGCGAAATGTGACTTATACCTCGCATACACTTCCAATGAATGTAATTGCCACACTTCCTTCCTAGGAAATAGCGTTTGCAGATGACTACGTATCGAAGCAATAGTGTCCTAATGCTTCTTAAATCGCGATATCGCATGTCATTCCTATGTTTCATGATAATACATAATATTCATTGTGGAGTGTTATGTACACCTCGTATTCACTTGAAAAGAATGTAAATGCGACACTTTCTTGCTAGGAAGTAGCGTTTGCAGATGTCTACGTATCGGAGCAATAGAGTTGTAATGCTTCATAAATCGTCATATCGCATCTCATATCTACGTTTCATGATAATATATAATATTCATTGCGAAGTGTTATGTATACCTCGCATACACTTCAAATGAATGTAAATGCGGCACTTCCTTGCTAGGAAACAGCATTTGCAGATGTCTACGTATCGAAGCAATAGAGTTCTAATGCTTCTCAAAACGCGATATCGCTACTCGCTACTATGTTTCACGATAATATATAATATTCATTGTGGAGTGTTATGTATACCTCGTTTTCACTTCAAAAGAATGTAAATGTGACACTTCCTTGCTAGGAAATAGCGTTTGCAGATGTCTACGTATCGAAGCAATAGCGTTCTAATGCTTCTTAAATCGTCATATCGCATCTCATTTCTATGTTTCATGATAAGATATAATATTCATTGCGAAGTGTCATGTATACCTCGTATTCTTTTCAAAAGAATGTAAATGCGACACTTCCTTCTAGGAAGTAGGGTTTGCAGATGTCTACGTATCGAACCAATAGAGTTCTAATGCTTCTCAAAACGCGATATCGCTACTCAGTGCTATGTTTCATGATAATATATAATATTCATTGTGCAGTGTTATGTACACCTCGTATTCACATCAAAAGAATGTAAATGCGACACTTCCTTGCTAGGAAATAGCGTTTGCAGATGTCTACGTATCGAAGCAATAGAGTACTAAAGCTTGCTAATTCGCGATATCGCATCTCATTTCTATGTTTCATGATAAGATATAATATTCATAGTGGAGTGTTATTTATACCTCCTATTCACTTCAAAAGAATGTAAACGCTACACTTCCTTGCCAGGAAATAGCGTTTGCCGACGTCTACGTATCGAAGCAGTAGAGTTCTAATGCTTCTTAAATCGCCATATAGAGTCTGATTTCTATGTATCGTGATAAGATATAATATTCATTGTGCAGTGTTATGTATATCTGGTCTGTACTTCAAATGAATGTAAATGCGACACTTCCTTGCTAGGACGTAGCGTTTGCAGATGTCTACGTATCGAAGCAATAGAGTTCTAATGCTTCTTAAATCGTCATATCACATCTCATTTCTATGTTTCATGATAAGATATAATATTCATTGCGAAGTGTCATGTATACATCGTATTCTTTTCAAAAGAATGTAAATGCGACACTTCCTTCTAGGAAGTAGCGTTTGCAGGTGTCTACGTATCGAACCAATAGAGTTCTAATGCTGCTCAAAACGCGATATCGCTTCTCATTTCTATGTTTCATGATAATATGAAGTATTCGTTGTGGAGTGTTATGTATACCTCGCATACACTTCAAATGAATGTAAATGCGACAGGTCCTTGCTAGGAAATAGCGTTTGCAGATATCTACGTATCGTAGCAAGAGAGTTCAAATGCTTCACAAAGCGCGAGGCCGCATTTCATTTCTGTGTTTGATGATAATATATAATATTCATTGTGGAGTGTCATGTATACCTCGCATACAATTAAAATGAATGTAAATGCGACACTTCCTTGCTCGGAAATGGCGTTTGCAGGTGTCTACGTTTCGTAGCAATAGAGTTCTAACGCTTCTCAAAACGCGATATCGCTACTCATTACCATGTTTCATGATAATATACAATATTCATTGTGCAGTGTTATGTATACCTCGTATTCACCTCAAAAGAATGTAATTGCGACACTACCTTGCTAGGAAATAGCGTTTGCAGATGTCCACGTATCGAAGCAATAGAGTTCTAATGCTTCTTAAACCGTCATATCGCATCTCATATCTACGTTTCCTGATAAGATATAATATTCATTGCGAAGTGACATGTATACCTCGTATTCACTTCAAAAGAATGTAAATGCGACACTTCCATGCTAGGAAATAGCGTTTGCAGATGCCTACGTATCGTAGTAATAGAGTTCTAATGTTTCTTAAAACGCGAAATCGCATCTCATTTCAATGTTTCATGATAAGATATAATATTCATTGCGAATTGTGATGTATACCTCGCATACACTTCAACTGAATGTAAATGCGACAGTTCCTTGCTAGGAAATAGCGTTTGCAGATGTCTACGTATCGAACCAATAGAGTTCTAATGCTTCTTAAATCGCCATATCGCATCTCATTTCTATGTTTCATGATAAGGTATAATATTCATTGCGAATTGTCCTGTATACCTCGCATACACTTCAATTGAATGTAAATGCGACGGTTCCTAGCTAAGGAATAGCGTTTGCTGATGTCTACGTATCCAAGCAATAGAGTTCTAATGCTTCTTAAAATGGGATATCGCATCTGATTCCTATGTTTCATGATCACATCTAATATTCGTTGCGAAGTGTCACGTATACTTTGTATTTACTTCAAATGAATGTAAATGCGACACGTCCTTGCTAGGAAATAGCGTTTGCAGAAGTCTACGTACCGTAGCAAAGAGTTCTAATGCTTCTTAAAACGCGATATCACATGTCACTTCTATGTTTCATGATAAGATATAATATTCATATCGATGTGTCATGTATACCTCGCATACACTTCAAATGAACGTAAATGCGACACTTTCTTGCTAGGAAATAACGTTTGCAGATGTCTACGTATCGAAGCAATAGTGTTCTAATGCTTCTTAAAACGCGATATAGCATCTCATGTCAATGTTTCATGATAATATATAATATTCATTGTGGAGTGTTATGTATACCCCGTATTCACTTCAGAAGAATGTAAACGCGATACTTCCTTGCCCGGAAATAGCGTTTGCAGATGTCTACGTATCGTAGCATTAGTGTTCTAATGCTTCTCAAAACGCAATATCGCTATTCATTACTATGTTTCATGATAATATATAATATTCACTGTGGAGTGTTATGTATATCTCGTCTATACTTCAAATGAAAGTAAATGCGACACTTCCTTGCTAGGAAGTAGCGTTTGCAGATGCCTACGTATCGAAGCAATAGTGTTCTAATGCTTGTTAAATCGCGATATCGCATCTTATATCTATGTTTCATGATAATATATAATATTCATTGCGAAGTGTCATGTATACCTCGTATTCACCTCAAAAGAATGTATATGCCTTGACACTTCCTTTCTAGGAAATAGCGTTTCCAGATGGCTACGTATCGAAGCAATATATTTCTAATGCTTCTGAAAACGCGATATCGCGTCTCCTTTCTATGTTTCGTGATAAGATATAATATTCATGGTGGAGTGTCATGTCTACTTCGTATTCACCTCAAAAGTCTGTAAATGCGACATTTCCTTGTTAGGAAATAGCGTTTGCAGATATCTACGTATAGTGGCATTAGAGTTTTAATGCTTCTCAAAATGCGATTTCGCATATCATTTCTTTGTCTCATGATAAGATATAATATTCATTGCGAAGTGTCATGTATACCTCGTATTCACCTCAAAAGAATGTAATTGCGACACTACCTTGCTAGGAAATAGCGTTTGCAGATGTCCACGTATCGAAGCAATAGAGTTCTAATGCTTCTTAAACCGTCATATCGCATCTCATATCTACGTTTCCTGATAAGATATAATATTCATTGCGAAGTGACATGTATACCTCGTATTCACTTCAAAAGAATGTAAATGCGACACTTCCATGCTAGGAAATAGCGTTTGCAGATGCCTACGTATCGTAGTAATAGAGTTCTAATGTTTCTTAAAACGCGATATCGCATCTCATTTCAATGTTTCATGATAAGATATAATATTCATTGCGAATTGTGATGTATACCTCGCATACACTTCAATTGAATGTAAATGCGACAGTTCCTTGCTAGGAAATAGCGTTTGCAGATGTCTACGTATCGAACCAATAGAGTACTAATGCTTCTTAAATCGCCATATCGCATCTCATTTCTATGTTTCATGATAAGGTATAATATTCATTGCGAATTGTCTTGTATACCTCGCATACACTTCAATTGAATGTAAATGCGACGGTTCCTAGCTAAGGAATAGCGTTTGCTGATGTCTACGTATCCAAGCAATAGAGTTCTAATGCTTCTTAAAATGGGATATCGCATCTGATTCCTATGTTTCATGATAACATCTAATATTCGTTGCGAAGTGTCACGTATACTTTGTATTTACTTCAAATGAATGTAAATGCGACACGTCCTTGCTAGGAAATAGCGTTTGCAGAAGTCTACGTACCGTAGCAAAGAGTTCTAATGCTTCTTAAAACGCGATATCACATGTCACTTCTATGTTTCATGATAAGATATAATATTCATATCGATGTGTCATGTATACCTCGCATACACTTCAAATGAACGTAAATGCGACACTTTCTTGCTAGGAAATAACGTTTGCAGATGTCTACGTATCGAAGCAATAGTGTTCTAATGCTTCTTAAAACGCGATATAGCATCTCATGTCAATGTTTCATGATAATATATAATATTCATTGTGGAGTGTTATGTATACCCCGTATTCACTTCAGAAGAATGTAAACGTGATACTTCCTTGCCCGGAAATAGCGTTTGCAGATGTCTACGAATCGTAGCATTAGTGTTCTAATGCTTCTCAAAACGCAATATCGCTATTCATTACTATGTTTCATGATAATATATAATATTCACTGTGGAGTGTTATGTATATCTCGTCTATACTTCAAAAGAAAGTAAATGCGACACTTCCTTGCTAGGAAGTAGCGTTTGCAGATGACTACGTATCGAAGCAATAGTGTTCTAATGCTTGTTAAATCGCGATATCGCATCTTATATCTATGTTTCATGATAATATATAATATTCATTGCGAAGTGTCATGTATACCTCGTATTCACCTCAAAAGAATGTATATGCCTTGACACTTCCTTTCTAGGAAATAGCGTTTCCAGATGGCTACGTATCGAAGCAATATATTTCTAATGCTTCTGAAAACGCGATATCGCATCTCCTTTCTATGTTTCGTGATAAGATATAATATTCATGGTGGAGTGTCATGTCTACTTCGTATTCACCTCAAAAGTCTGTAAATGCGACATTTCCTTGTTAGGAAATAGCGTTTGCAGATATCTACGTATAGTGGCATTAGAGTTTTAATGCTTCTCAAAATGCGATTTCGCATATCATTTCTTTGTCTCATGATAAGATATAATATTCATTGCGAAGTGTCATGTATACCTCGTATTCACCTCAAAAGAATGTAATTGCGACACTACCTTGCTAGGAAATAGCGTTTGCAGATGTCCACGTATCGAAGCAATAGAGTTCTAATGCTTCTTAAACCGTCATATCGCATCTCATATCTACGTTTCCTGATAAGATATAATATTCATTGCGAAGTGACATGTATACCTCGTATTCACTTCAAAAGAATGTAAATGCGACACTTCCATGCTAGGAAATAGCGTTTGCAGATGCCTACGTATCGTAGTAATAGAGTTCTAATGTTTCTTAAAACGCGATATCGCATCTCATTTCAATGTTTCATGATAAGATATAATATTCATTGCGAATTGTGATGTATACCTCGCATACACTTCAACTGAATGTAAATGCGACAGTTCCTTGCTAGGAAATAGCGTTTGCAGATGTCTACGTATCGAACCAATAGAGTACTAATGCTTCTTAAATCGCCATATCGCATCTCATTTCTATGTTTCATGATAAGGTATAATATTCATTGCGAATTGTCTTGTATACCTCGCATACACTTCAATTGAATGTAAATGCGACGGTTCCTAGCTAAGGAATAGCGTTTGCTGATGTCTACGTATCCAAGCAATAGAGTTCTAATGCTTCTTAAAATGGGATATCGCATCTGATTCCTATGTTTCATGATAACATCTAATATTCGTTGCGAAGTGTCACGTATACTTTGTATTTACTTCAAATGAATGTAAATGCGACACGTCCTTGCTAGGAAATAGCGTTTGCAGAAGTCTACGTACCGTAGCAAAGAGTTCTAATGCTTCTTAAAACGCGATATCACATGTCACTTCTATGTTTCATGATAAGATATAATATTCATATCGATGTGTCATGTATACCTCGCATACACTTCAAATGAACGTAAATGCGACACTTTCTTGCTAGGAAATAACGTTTGCAGATGTCTACGTATCGAAGCAATAGTGTTCTAATGCTTCTTAAAACGCGATATAGCATCTCATGTCAATGTTTCATGATAATATATAATATTCATTGTGGAGTGTTATGTATACCCCGTATTCACTTCAGAAGAATGTAAACGTGATACTTCCTTGCCCGGAAATAGCGTTTGCAGATATCTACGAATCGTAGCATTAGTGTTCTAATGCTTCTCAAAACGCAATATCGCTATTCATTACTATGTTTCATGATAATATATAATATTCACTGTGGAGTGTTATGTATATCTCGTCTATACTTCAAATGAAAGTAAATGCGACACTTCCTTGCTAGGAAGTAGCGTTTGCAGATGACTACGTATCGAAGCAATAGTGTTCTAATGCTTGTTAAATCGCGATATCGCATCTTATATCTATGTTTCATGATAATATATAATATTCATTGCGAAGTGTCATGTATACCTCGTATTCACCTCAAAAGAATGTATATGCCTTGACACTTCCTTTCTAGGAAATAGCGTTTCCAGATGGCTACGTATCGAAGCAATATATTTCTAATGCTTCTGAAAACGCGATATCGCATCTCCTTTCTATGTTTCGTGATAAGATATAATATTCATGGTGGAGTGTCATGTCTACTTCGTATTCACCTCAAAAGTCTGTAAATGCGACATTTCCTTGTTAGGAAATAGCGTTTGCAGATATCTACGTATAGTGGCATTAGAGTTTTAATGCTTCTCAAAATGCGATTTCGCATATCATTTCTTTGTCTCATGATAAGATATAATATTCATTGCGAAGTGTCATGTATACCTCGTATTCACTTCAAAATAATGTAAATGCGATACTACCTTGCTATTACATAGTATTTGCACATGTCTACGAATCGTAGCAATAGACATCTAATGCATTCAAGTAGCGATATCGCATCTCACTTCTATGTTTCATGACAAGATATAATATTCATTGGGAAGTGTCATGTATACCTCGTATTCATTTCAAAAGAATGTAAATGGGACATTTTCTTGCTAGGAAATAGCGTTTGCAGATGTCTCCGTATCGAAGCAATAGCGTTCTATTGCTTCCTAAATCGCGATATCGCATTTCATTTTTATGTTTCGTGGTAAGGTATAATATTCATTGTAGAGGGTTATGAATACCTCGTATTCACTTCAAAAAAATGTAAGTGCGACACTAGCATGCTAGGAAATTGTGTTTGTAGATGTCTACGTATCGAAGCAGTAGAGTTCTAAAGCTTGTTAATTCGCGATATCGCATCTCATTCCTATGTTTTGTGATAAGATACAATATTCATTGTCTAGTTTTATGTATCCCTCGTATTCACTTCATCAGAATGTAAATGCGACACTTGCGTGCTAGGAAATAGCGTTTCCAGATGTATACGTATCGAAGCAATACACTTCTAATGCTTCATAAATCGCCATATCGCATCTCATTTCTATGTTTTATGATAAGATATAATATTCATTGTGCAGTGTTATGTATATCTCGTCTATTCTTCAAATGAATGTAAATGCGACACTTCCTTGCTAGGAAATACCGTTTGCCGATGTCTACGTCTCGAAGCAATAGTGTTCTAATGCTTCTTAAATCGCCATATCGCATCTCATTTCTATGTTTCATGATAAGATATAATATTCATTGTGCAGTGTTATTTATACCTCGTATTCACCTCAAAAGAATGTATATGCCTTTACACTTCCTTGCTAGGAAATAGCGTTTGCAGATGTCTACGTATCGAAGCAATAGGGTTCTAATGCTTCTTAAATCGTCATATCGCATCTCATATCTACGTTTCTTGATAAGATATAATATTCATTGCGAAGTGCTATGTATACCTCGTATTCCTTTCAAAAGTATGTAAATGCGACACTTCCTTGCTTGGAAATGGCGTTTGCAGATGTCTACGTTTCGAAGCAATAGGGATCTAATGCATCTTAAACCGCCATATCGCTTCTCATTTCTATGTTTCATGATAAAATATAATATTCATTGCGATGTGTAATGTATACCTCGTATTCCTTTCAAAAGAATGTAAATGCGACACTTCCTTGATAGGAAATAGCGTTTGCAGGTGTCTCCGTATCGAAGAAATAGTGTTCTAATGCTTCTTAAATCGCGATATCGCATCTCATTTCTATGTTTCGTGATAAGATATAGTATTCATTGCGAAGTGTCATGCTTACCTCGTATTCATTTCAAACGAATGCAAATGCAACACTTCCTTCCTAGGAAATAGCGTTTGCAGATGTCTACGTATCGAAGCAATAGACTTCTAATGCTTCATAAATCGCCATATCGCATCTTATTTCTATGTTTCATGATAAGATATAATATTCATTGTGCAATGATATGTATACCTCGTATTCACCTCAAAAGAATGTAAATGCGACACTTCCTTGCTAGGATGTAGCGTTTGCAGATGTCTACGTATCGAAGCAATAGTTTTCTAATGCTCCATAAATCGCGATATCGCATCTCATCTCTATGTTTCATGATAAGATATAATATTCATTGTGCAGTGTTATGTATACCTCGTATTCACATGAAAAGAATGTAAATGCGACACTTCCTTCCTAGGAAGTAGCGTTTGCAGATGCCTACGTATCGTAGCATTAGTGCTCTAATGCTTCTCAAAAGGCGATATCGTTTCTCCCTTCTATGTTTCATGATAATATATAATATTCATTGCTTAGTGTCATGTATATCTCGCATGCACTTCAAATGAATGTAAATGCGACACTTCCTTGCTAGGAAATAGCGTTTGCAGTTGTCTACGTATCGAAGCAATAGAGTTCTAATGCTTCTTAAATCGCGATATCGCATCTCATTTCTATGTTTCATGGTAAGATATAATATTCATTGTGCACTGTTATGTATACCTCGTATTCACCTCAAAAGAATGTAAATGCGACACTTCCTTGTTAGGATGTAGCGTTTGCAGATGTCTACGTATCGAAGCAATAGAGTTCTAATGCTTTTTAAATCGCGATATGGTTCCTCATTTCTATGTTTCATCATAAGATATAATATTCATTGTGCAGTGTCATATATACCTCGCATTCACTTCAAAAGAATGTAAATGTCACAATTCCGTGCTAGGAAATAGCGTCGGCAGATGTCTACGTATCGAAGCAATGGAGTTCTAATGCTTCCAAAACGCGATATCGCATCTCATGTATGTTTCATGATAAGATATAATATTCATTGCGAAGTGTCATGTATACCTCGTATTCAATTCAAAAGAATGTAAATGCGACTATTGCTTGCTAGGAAATAGCGTTTGCAGAAGTCTACGTATCGTAGCAATAGCGTTCTAATGCTACTTAAATCGCGATATCGCATCTCATTTCTATGTTTCATGATAAGATATAATATTCATTGTGCAGTGTTATGTATACCTCGTATTCACTTCAGAAGAATGTAAATGCGACACTTCCTTGATAGGAAATAGCGTTTGCAGGTGTCTCCGTATCGAAAAAATAGTGTTCTAATGCTTCTTAAATCGCGATATCGCATCTCATTTCTATGTTTCGTGATAAGATATAGTATTCATTGCGAAGTGTCATGCTTACCTCGTATTCATTTCAAACGAATGCAAATGCGACACTTCCTTTCTAGGAAATAGCGATTGCAGATGTCTACGTATCGAAGCAATAGACATCTAATGCTTCATAAATCGCCATATCGCATCTTATTTCTATGTTTCATGATAAGATATAATATTCATTGTGCAATGTTATGTATACCTCGTATTCACCTCAAAAGAATGTAAATGCGACACTTCCTTGCTAGGATGTAGCGTTTGCAGATGACTACGTATCGAAGCAATAGAGTTCTAATTCTTCTTAAATCGCGATATCGCATCTCATTTCTATGTTTCATGATAAGATATAATATTCATTGCGAAGTGTCATGTATACCTGGCATACACTTCAAATGAATGTGAATGCGACAGTTCCATGCTAGGAAATAGTGTTTGCAGATATCTACGTATGGAAGCAATAGAGTTCTAAGGCTTCTTAAATCGCGATATCGCATCTCATTTCTATGTTTCATGATAAGATATAATGTTCATTGTGCAGTGTTATGAATACCTCCTATTCACTTCAAAAGAATGTAAATGCGACACTTCCTTGCTAGGAAATAGCGTTTGCAGCTGTATACGTATCGAAGCAATAGACTTCTAATGCTTCATAAATCGCCATATCGCATCTCATTTCTATGTTTTATGATAAGATATAATATTCATTGTGCAGTGTTATGTATACCTCGTATTCACCTCAAAAGAATGTGTATGCCTTGACACTTCCTTGCTAGAAAATAGCGTTTGCAGATGTCTACGTATCGAAGCAATAGGGTTCCAATGCTTCTTAAATCGTCATATCGCATCTCATTTCTATGTTTCATGATAAAATATAATATTCATTGCTATGTGTCATGTATACCTCGTATTCCTTTCAAAAAAATGTAAATGCGACACTTCCTTGATAGGAAGTAGCGTTTGCAGATTTCTACGTATCGAAGCAATAGAGTTCTAATGCTTCTTAAAACGCAATATCGCATCTCATTTCTATGATTCATGATAATATATAATATTCACTGCGAAGTGTCACGTATACCTCGCATACACTTAAAATGAATGTAAATGCGACACTTCCTTGCTAGGAAATAGCGTTTGCAGATGTCTACGTATCGAAGCAATAGAGTTCTAATGCTTCTTAAATCGCCATATCGCATCTCATATCTATGCTTCATGATAGATATAATATTTATTGTGCAGTGCTATGTACACCTCGCATACACTTCAAATGAATGTAAATGCGACACTTCCTTGCTAGGAAATAGCGTTGGTAGATGTCTACGTATCGAAGCAATATAGTTCTAATGCTTCTCAAAACGCGATATCGCATCTCATTCCTACGTTTCATGATAAGATATAATATTTAATGTGCAGTGTTATGTACTCCTCGTATTCACTTCAAAAGAAAGTGAATGCGACAATACCTTGCTAGGAAATAGCGTTTGCAGATGTCTCCGTATCGCAGAAATAGCGTTCTAATGCTTCTTAAATCGCGATATCGCATCACATTTCTATGTTTCGTGATAAGATATAATATTCATTGCGAAGTGTCATGCATACCTCGTATTCACATCAAAAGAATGTAAATGCAACACTTCCTTGCTAGGAAATAGCGTCTGCAGATATCTACGTATCGAAGCAATAGAATTCTAATGCTTCTTAAATTGTCATATCGCCTCTCATTCCTATGTTTCATGATAAGATATAATATTCATTGCGAAGTGTCATGTATACCTCGTACTTCTTTCAAAAGAATGTAAATGCGACACTTCCTTGCTAGGAAGTAGCGCTTGATGATGTCTACGTATCGTAGCATTATTGTTATAATGCTTCTCAAAACGTGATATCGCTACTCATTTCTATGTTTCATGATAAGATATAATATTCATTGCGAAGTGTCATATATACCTCGTATTTCTTTCAAAAGAATGTAAATGCGACACTTCCTTGATAGGAAATAGCGTTTGCAGGTGTCTCCGTATCGAAAAAATAATGTTCTAATGCTTCTTAAATCGCGATATCGCATCTCATTTCTATGTTTCGTGATAAGATATAGTATTCATTGCGAAGTGTCATGCTTACCTCGTATTCATTTCAAACGAATGCAAATGCGACACTTCCTTTCTAGGAAATAGCGATTGCAGATGTCTACGTATCGAAGCAATAGACATCTAATGCTTCATAAATCGCCATATCGCATCTTATTTCTATGTTTCATGATAAGATATAATATTCATTGTGCAATGTTATGTATACCTCGTATTCACCTCAAAAGAATGTAAATGCGACACTTCCTTGCTAGGATGTAGCGTTTGCAGATGACTACGTATCGAAGCAATAGAGTTCTAATTCTTCTTAAATCGCGATATCGCATCTCATTTCTATGTTTCATGATAAGATATAATATTCATTGCGAAGTGTCATGTATACCTTGCATACACTTCAAATGAATGTGAATGCGACAGTTCCATGCTAGGAAATAGTGTTTGCAGATATCTACGTATGGAAGCAATAGAGTTCTAAGGCTTCTTAAATCGCGATAACGCATCTCATATCTATGTTTCATGATAAGATATAATGTTCACTGTGCAGTGTTATGAATACCTCCTATTCACTTCAAAAGAATGTAAATGCGACACTTCCTTGCTAGGAAATGGCGTTAGCAGCTGTATACGTATCGAAGCAATAGACTTCTAATGCTTCATAAATCGCCATATCGCATCTCATTTCTATGTTTTATGATAAGATATAATATTCATTGTGCAGTGTTATGTATACCTCGTATTCACCTCAAAAGAATGTGTATGCCTTGACACTTCCTTGCTAGAAAATAGCGTTTGCAGATGTCTACGTATCGAAGCAATAGGGTTCCAATGCTTCTTAAATCGTCATATCGCATCTCATTTCTATGTTTCATGATAAAATATAATATTCATTGCTATGTGTCATGTATACCTCGTATTCCTTTCAAAAAAATGTAAATGCGACACTTCCTTGATAGGAAGTAGCGTTTGCAGATGTCTACGTATCGAAGCAATAGAGTTCTAATGCTTCTTAAATCGCAATATCGCATCTCATTTCTATGTTTCATGATAAGATATAATATTCATTGTGCAGTGTTATGTATACCTCGTATTCACTTCAAAATAATGTAAATGCGACACTTCCTTGCTAGGAAATAGCGTTTGCAGATGTCTACGTATCGAAGCAATAGTGTTCTAATGCTTCTTAAATCGCGATACCTCATCTGATTTCTATGTTTCATGATAAGATATAATATTCATTGTGCAGTGTTATGTATACCTCGTATTCACTTCAAAAGAATGTAAATGCGACACCTCCTTGCTAGGACGTAGTTTTTCAGATGTCTACATATCGAAGCAATAGAGTTCTAATGCTTCTTAAAACGTCATACCGCATCTCATTTCTATGTATCATGATAAGATACAATATTCATAGCGAAGTGTCATGTATACCTCGTATTCCTTTGAAAAGAATGTAAATGCGACACTTCCTTGCTAGGAAGTAGCGTTTACAGATGTCTACGTATCGAACCAATAGACTTCTAATGCTTCTCAAAACGCGATATCGCTTCTCATTTCTATGTTTCATGATAATATATAATTTTCATTGCGAGGTGTTATGTATACCTCGTATTCACTTCAAAAGAATGTAAAAGCGACACTTCCTTGCCAGGAAACAGCGTTTGCAGATGTCTACGTATCGAAGAAAGCGACATCTAATGCTTCATAAATCGCCATATTGCATCTCAATTCTATGTTTCATGATAAGATATAATATTCATTGTGCAGTGTTATGTGTACCTCGTATTGACCTCAAAAGAATGCAATTGCGGCACTTTCTTGCTAGGAAATAGCGTTTGCAGATGTCCACGTATCGAAGCAATAGAGTTCTAATGCTTCTTAAATCGTCATATCGCATCTCATATCTATGTTTCATGATAAGATATAATATTCATTGCGAAGTGTCATGTATACCTCCTATTCCTTTCAAAAGAATGTAAATGCGATACTTCCTTGCTAGGAAGTAGCGTTTGCTGATGCCTACGTATCGAACCAAAAGGCTTCTAATGCTTCTTAAATCGCCATATCGCATCTCATTTCTATGTTTCATGATAAGATATTATATTCAGTGTGCAGTGTTATGTATATCTCGTCTATACTTCAAATGGATGTAAATGCGACACTTCCTTGCTAGGAAATAGCGTTTGCAGACGTCTACGTTTCGTGGCATTAGATTTCTATTGCTTCTCAAAACGCGATATCGCTTCTCATTCCTATATTTCATGATAATATATAATTTTCAGTGCGAATTGTTATGTATACCTCGTATTCATTTCAAAAGAATGTAAACGCGACACTTCCCTGTCAGGAAATAGCGTTTGCAGATGTCCACGTATCGAAGAAATAGATATCTAATGCTTCATAAATCGCCATATCGAATCTCATATTTATGTTTCATGATAATATATAATATTCGTTGCGAAGTGTCATGTATACCTCGCATACAATACAAATGAATGTGAATGCGACAGGGCCTTGCTAGGAAATAGTGTTTGCACATTTCTAGTATCGAAGCAATAGAGTTCTAAAGCTTCTTAAATCGCGATAACGCATCTCATTTCTATGTTTCATGATAAGATACAATACTCATTGTGCATTGTTATGAATACCTCGAATTCACTTCAAGAGAATGTAAATGCGACACTTCTTTGCTTGGAAATAGCGTTTGCAAATGTCTACGTATTGAAGCAATGGTTTCCTAATGCTTCTTATACTGTCATATCGCATCTCATATCTACGTGTCTTGATAAGATATAGTATTCATTGCGAAGTGTCATGTATACCTCGTATTCCTTTCAAAAGAATGTAAATGCGACACTTCCTTGCCAGGAAGTAGCGATTGCAGATGTCTACGTATCGAAGCAATAGGGATCTAATGCTTCTTAAATCGCCATATCGCTTCTCATTTCTATGTTTCATGATAATATATAATATTAACTGCGAAGTGTCATGTATACCTCGCATACACTTCAAACGAACGAAAAAGCGACATTTCCATGCTAGGAAATAGCGTTTGCAGATGTCTACGTATCGAAGCAATAGTGTCCTAATGCTTCTTAAATCGCGATATCGCATCTCATTTCTATGTTTCATGATAAGATATAATATTCATTGTGCAGTGTTATGTATACCTCGTATTCACTTCAAAGAATGTAAACGCGAAACTTCCTTGCCAGGAAACAGCGTTTGCAGATGTCTACGTATCGAAGCAATAGAGTTCTAATGCTTCTTAAATCGTCATATCGCATCTCATATCTATGTTTCATGATAAGATATAATATTCATTGCGAAGTGTCATGTATACCTCCTATTCCTTTCAAAAGAATGTAAATGCGATACTTCCTTGCTAGGAAGTAGCGTTTGCTGATGCCTACGTACCGAACCAATAGACTTCTAATGCTTCTTAAAACGCGATATCGCATCTCACTTCTATGTTTCATGATATGATATAATATTCATTGAGAAGTGTCATGTATACCTCGTATTCACGTCAAAAGAATGTACATGCGACTATTGCTTGCTAGGAAATAGCGCGTGCAGATGTCTACGTATCGTAGCAAAAGCGTTCCAATGCTACTTAAATCGCGATATCAAATCTCGTCTATATGTTTCGTGATGAGATATAATATTCATTGCCAAGTGTCATGTATACCTCGTATTCACTTCAAAAGAATGTAAATGCGACTATTGCTTGCTAGGAAATAGCGTCTGCAGATGTCTACGTATCGTAGCAAAAGCGTTCTAATGCTACTTAAATCGCGATATCAAATCTCGTCTATATGTTTCGTGATGAGATATAATATTCATTGCGAAGTGTCACGTTTACCTCGTATTCACTCCAAACGAATGTAAATGCGACACTTCCTAGCTAGGAAATAGCGTATTCAGATGTCTACGTATCGTAGCAATAGAGTTCTAACGCTTCATAAATCGCGATATCGCCTCCCATTTCTATGTTTCGTGATAAGATATAATATTCATTGAGAAGTGTCATGTATACCTCGTATTCGCGTCAAAAGAATGAAAATGCTACTATTGCTTGCTAGGAAATAGCGTTTGCAGATGTGTACGTATCGTAGCAAAAGCGTTCTAATGCTACTTAAATCGCAATATCACATCTCGTTTATATGTTTCGTGATAAGATATAATATTCATTGCGAAGTGTCATGTATACCTCGTATTCACTTCAAAAGAACGTAAATGCGACTATTGCTTGCTAGGAAATAGCGTTTGCAGAAGTCTACGTATCGTAGCAATAGCGTTCTAATGCTTCTTAAAACGCGATATCGCATCTCTCATCTATGTTTCATGATAAGATATAATATTAATTGCGAAGTGTCATGTACACCTCGCATTCACTTCGAAGGAATGTAAACGCGACAATTCCATGCTAGGTAATAGCGTCTCAGATGTCTACGCGTCGAGGCAATAGAGTTCTAATGCTTCTTAAAACGCGATATCGCATCTCACTTCTATGTTTCATGATAAGATATAATATTCATTGCAAAGTGTCATGTATACCTCGTATTCGCTTCAAAAGAATGTAAATCCGGCTATTCCTTGCTAGGATATAGCGTTTGCAGATATCTCCGCATCGAGGCAATAGTGTTCTAATTCTTCTTAAAACGCGATATCGCATCTCACTTTTATGTTTCATGATGAGATACAATATTCATTGCGAAGTGTCATGTATACCTCATATTCACTTCAAAAGAATGTAAATGCGACACTTCCATGCTAGGAAATAGCGTCTGCAGATATCTACGCGTCGAGGCAATAGAGTTCTAATGCTTCTTAAAACGCGATATCGCATCTCACTTCTATGTTTCATGATAAGATATAATATTCATTGCAAAGTGTCATGTATACCTCGTATTCGCTTCAAAAGAATGTAAATCCGACTATTCCTTGCTAGGAAATAGCGTTTGCAGATATCTCCGCATCGAGGCAATGGTGTTCTAATGCTTCTTAAAACGCGATATCGCATCTCACTTTTATGTTTCATGATGAGATACAATATTCATTGCGAAGTGTCATGTATACCTCATATTCACTTCAAAAGAATGTAAATGCGACACTTCCATGCTAGGAAATAGCGTCCGCAGATGTCTACGCGTCGAGGCAATAGAGTTCTAATGCTTCTTTAAACGCGATATCGCATCTCACTTCTATGTTTCATGAAAAGATATAATATTCATTGCAAAGTGTCATGTACACCTCGTATTCGCTTCAAAAGAATGTAAATCCGACTATTCCTTGCTAGGAAATAGCGTTTGCAGATATCTCTGCATCGAGGCAATAGTGTTCTAATGCTTCTTAAAACGCGATATCGCATCTCACTTTTATGTTTCATGATGAGATACAATATTCATTGCGGAGTGTCATGTATACCTCATATTCACTTCAAAAGATTGTAAATGCCATACTTCCATACTAGGAAATAGCGTTTGCAGATGCCTACGCATCGAAGCAATAGAGTTGTAGTGCTTCTCAAAATGCGATATTGCATCCCATTTCTATGCTTCATGATAAGATATAATATTCATTGCGAAGTGTCATGTATACCTCGTATTCACTCCAAACGAATGTAAATGCGACACTTCCTAGCTAGGAAATAGCGTATTCAGATGTCTACGTATCGTAGTAATAGAGTTCTAATGCTTCATAAATCGCGATTTCGCATCTCATTTCTATGTTTCGTGATAAGATATAATATACATTGCGATGTGTCATGTATACCTCGTATTCACTTCAAAAGTATGTAAATGCGACTATTGCTTGCTAGGAAATAGCGTTTGCAGAAGTCTACGTATCGTAGCGATAGAGTTCTAATGCTACTTAAATCGCAATATCGCCTCTCATTTCTATGTTTCGTGATACGATATAATATTAATTGCGAAGTGTCATGTACACCTCGTATTCTCTTCAAAGGAATGTAAATGCGACACTTCCATGCTAGGAAATAGCGTCTGCAGATGTCTACGCGTCGAGGCCATAGAGTTCTAATGCTTCTTAAAACGCGTTATCGCATCTCTCTTCTATGTTTCATGATAAGATATAATATTCATTGCGAAGTGTCATGTATACCTCGTATTCAATTCAAAAGAATGTAAATGCGACTATTGCTTGCTAGGAAATAGCGTTTGCAGAAGTCTACGTATCGTAGCAATAGCGTTCTAATGCTACTTAAATCGCGATATCGCATCTCATTTCTATGTTTCATGATAAGATATAATATTCATTGTGCAGTGTTATGTATACCTCGTATTCACTTCAAAAGTATGTAAACGCGACACTTCGTTCCTAGGAAATAGCGTTTGCAGATGTCTACGTATCGTACCATTAGTGTTCTAATGCTTCTCAAAACGCGATATTGCTACTCATTACCATGTTTCATGGTAATATATAATATTCATTGCGAAGTGTCATGTATACCTCGCATACACTTCAAATGGATGTGAATGCGACAGTTCCTTGCTAGGAAATAGTGTTTGCAGATATCTACGTATCGACGCAATAGAGTTCTAATGCTTCTTAAATCGCGATATCGCATCACATTTCTATGTTTCATGACAAGATATAATATTCCTTGCGAAGTGTTATGTATACCTCGCATACACTTCAAATGAATGTAAATGCGACACTTCCTTGCTAGGAAATAGCGATTGCAGGTGTCTACGTATCGAAGCAATAGAATTCTAATGCTTCTTATGAACCGATATCGCATCTCACTTCTATGTTTCATTATAAGATATAATATTCATTGCGAAGTGTCATGTATAGCTCGCAAACACTTCAAATGAATGTAAAAGCATCACTTCCTTGCTAGGAAACAGCGTTTGCAGATGTCTACGTATCAATGCAGTCCATTTCTAATGCTTCTTAAAGCGGGATATCGCAACTCATTTCAATGTTTCATGATAAGGTATAATAATCATTGCGATGTGTTATGTATTCCACGTCTACACTTCAAATGGATGTAAATGCAACACTTCCTTGCTAGGATATAGCTGGTCCAGATGTCTACGTATCGAAGCAGTAGAGTTCTAATGCTTCTTAAAATGCGGCATCGCATCTCATTTCAATGTTTCGTGATGAGATATAATATTCAATGTGCAGTGTTATGTATTCGTAGTCAGCACTTCAAAAGAATGTAAATGCGACACTTCCTTGCTAGGAAATAGCTGGTCCAGATGTCGACGTATCGAAACAATAGTGTTCTAATGCTTCATAAAATGAGATATACCGCATCTCATTTCTATGTTTCATGATAAGGTATAAAATTCATCACGAAGTGAGATGTATACCTCGTACTCACTTCAAAAGAATGTAAATGCGACACTTCTTTGCTAGGAACTAGCGTTTGCAGATGTCTTCGTATCGTAGCAGTAGAGTTCTAATGCTTCTTAAAACGAGATATCGCTTCTCATTTCTATGTTTCATGATAAGATATAATATTCATTGCGAAGTGTCATGTATACCTCGTATTCACTTCAAGTGAATGTAAATGCGACACTTCCATTCTAGGAAATAGCGTTTGCAGATGTCTACGTGTCGAAGCTATAGAGTTCTAATGCTTCTTAAAACGCGATATCGCATCTCGTTTCTATGTTTTATGATAACATATAATATCCATTGCTAAGTGCCATGTATAGCTCGTATTCACTTCAAATGAATGTAAACGCGACGCATCCTTGCTAGGAAATAGCGTTTGCACATGTTTACGTATCGAAGCAATAGAGTTCTAATGCTTCTTAAAACGTGATGTCGCATCTTACTTCTACGTTTCATGATAAGATATAATATCCATTGCGAAGTGTCACGTATACTCCGTATTCGCTTCAAAAGAATGTAAATGCGACACTTCCTTGCTAGGAAATAGCGTCTCCAGATATCTACGTATCGTAGCAATAAACTTCTAATGCATCTTAAAACGCGATATCCCATCCCATTTCTATGTTTCATCATAAGATATAGTATTCATTGCGAAGTGTCATGTATAGCTCGTATTCACTTCAAAAGAATGTAAATGCGACTGTTCCATGCTAGGAAATAGCGTTTCCAGATGTCTACGTATCGAAAAAATAGAGTTCCAATGCTTCTTAAAACGTGATGTCGCATATCATTTCTATGTTTCGTGATAAGATATAATATTCATTGCGAAATGTCACGTATACCCCCATTCACTTCAAAAGAACGTAAATGCGACACTTCCTTGCTAGGAAATAGCGTCTCCAGTTATCTACGTATCGTAGCTATAGAGCTCTAATGCATCTTAAAACGCGATATCGCATCTCATTTCTATGTTTCGTGATAAGATATAATATTCATTGCGAAGTGTCATGTATACACGGTATTCACTTCAAAAGAATGTAGATGCTACACTTCCTTGCTAGGAAATAGCGTTTGCACATGTCTACGTATCGAAGCAATTGAGTTCTATTGCTCCTTAAAACGCGATATCGCATCTCGTTTCTATGTTTTATGATGAGATATAATATCCATTGCGAAGTGTCGTGTATACACCGCATTCACTTCAAAAGAATGCAAATGCGACACTTCCTTGCTAGGAAATGGAGCCTACGGATATCTACGTATCGTAGCAATAGCGTTCTAATGTCTCTTAAAACGCGATAACGCATCTCAGTTCTATGTGTCATGATAAGATATATTATCCATTGCGAAGTGTCACGTATACCCCGCATTCACTTCAAAAGAATGTAAATGCGACACTTCCTTGCTAGGAAATAGCGTCTCCAGATATCTACGTGTCGTAGCAATAGAGCTCTAATGCATCTTAAAACGCGATATCGCATCTCATTTCTATGTTTCGTGATAAGATATAATATTCATTGCGAAGTGTCATGTATACACGGTATTCACTTCAAAAGAATGTAGATGCGACACTTCCTTGCTAGGTAATAGCGTTTGCACATGTCTACGTATCCAAGCAATAGAGTTCTAATGCTTCTTAAGACGTGATATCGCATCTCATTCCTATGTTTCATGACAAGATATAATATCCATTGCGAAGTGTCATGTATACTTCGTATTCATTTCAAAAGAATGTAATTGCGACACTTCCTTGCTAGGAAATAGCGTTTGCAGGTGTCTCCGTATCGAAGCAATTGAGTTCTATTGCTCCTTAAAACGCGATATCGCATCTCGTTTCTATGTTTTATGATGAGATATAATATCCATTGCGAAGTGTCATATATACCCCGCATTCACTTCAAAAAGAATGTAAATGCGACACTTCCTTGCTAGGAAATGGCGCCTACAGATATCTACGTATCGTAGCAATAGAGTTCTAATGCCTCTTAAAACGCGATAACGCATCTCAGTTCTATGTTTCATGATAAGATATAATATCCATTGTGAAGTGTCATGTATACCCCGCATTCACTTCAAAAGAATGTAAATGCGATACTTCCTTGCTAGGAAATAGCGTCTCCAGATATCTACGTATCGTAGCAATAGAGCTCTAATGCATCTTAAAACGCGATATCGCATCTCATTTCTATGTTTCGTGATACGATATAATATTCATTGCGAAGTGTCATGTATACACGGTATTCACTTCAAAAGAATGTTAATGCGACACTTCCTTGCTAGGAAATAGCGTTTGCACATGTCTACGTATCCAAGCAATAGAGTTCTAATGCTTCTTAAGACGTGATATCGCATCTCATTCCTATGTTTCATGACAAGATATAATATCCATTGCGAAGTGTCATGTATACTTCGTATTCACTTCAAAAGAATGTAAATGCGATACTTCCTTGCTAGGAAATAGCGTCTCCAGATATCTACGTATCGTAGCAATAGAGCTCTAATGCATCTTAAAACGCGATATCGCATCTCATTTCTATGTTTCGTGATACGATATAATATCCATTGCGAAGTGTCATGTATACCCCGCATTCACTTCAAAAGAATGTAAATGCGACACTTCCTTGCTAGGAAGTAGCGTTTGCAGATGTCTACGTATCGAAGCAATTGTGTTCTAATGCTTCTTCTATCGTCATACCGCTTCTGATATCTACGTTTCTTGATAAGATATAATATTCATTGGGAAATGTTATGTATACCTCGTATTCCTTTCAAAAGAATGTAAATGCGACACTTCCTTGCTAGGAAATAGCAAGTGTCATTCAGCCTCCTGGGATGCCAATAATTTTTTCGCCAGGACGTGACAAAATTTCTGGTGACAGCGGTGGAATATTCGCGTATAACTTATCGGAAATTCTGCTGAATAAGTGTACGAACAGCCATGGCAACGCGCACGCCGACAAAGCGATCGCGGCTTCAGGTACAGAAGGACGCCGCCGCAACCGAATCCGATACTCACCGAACGTTAGATTTTCACGATGCTCTCGCAAACGACGCCGCCGGACCTTCAAACGATAATACGGATAGAGAACAAGCGATCGCTACGTTAAATCGCCAAATAGATTTCATGCGTCGGGAACTGGAATCCTTACGCGCGGCACAATCCGCAAACGCCGACACTATCTCTTTCGGAACTCCGCACCTGCAACCGACACGTAGCTCAGGGTCTGATTCACCAAACTCCCAAACAGATAGGCTTATTTTTCGCGAAGCAATAGATAGCATCCCTATATTTGATGGCAAAAACTTGCCAATATTACAGTTCGTGCGGGCCTGTAAACGGGCAAGGGAGTTGATTTCGCCCGAAGGAGAACCCTCGTTCACCAAACTCATTGTCAATCGTTTACGCGGCCGTGCATATCTGGCCGTAGAGGACGAGCAATGCTCTTCGGTCGGACAACTGACCGATATTCTACGAGCCGCATTCGAAAATACAAAGTCAACCGTCCATTACAGGGGCGAACTAACTAATACTTTCATGCGCCCAGGAGAACATATCCTCGATTTCATAGGTAGAATTAAAGACCTACGTAACGCAGCAATCGACTGCGAACGATTCGATTCCGCCGAATTAGTAAATTCACGTTCCGTAATAGACGCGCTTACGCTTAGGTGTTTTCGCGACGGGCTTATCCCGGAAATTCGACATTCCATGAACACGCGATTGTACGAAACATACGCGGACGCGTTCGCTCACGCTAAGGAGTTGTACAGGCGACACGAATTAGACAAAGAGAGACTCTTCTCGTCGCGTCCCCGTACGGAAAATTTTCACTTCGAGCGCCGGCAAGAAACGGTTTGCGCTCGTTGTAATAGTCGCGGTCATGTCACTCGCGACTGCAAGTACGCAAGTCATAGACCGCCAGTCACGTACCCACGGGAAGAAACCCCGAGGTATCCTCGACAGGAACGACCGCTTGTAACGGGACCTCCGCGCGGTCAGTACGCACCGCCCGATCGACGGGATATCGTTTGTAGGTACTGCCGAAACCTGGGACATAGCATAGACGAATGTCGAAAGCGACAATTTAATGATGTCGGAAATAACGTTTCGCGCCCGAATCCGGGAAACGCGAACGGCCTCCCGACCCGCCGCGAGACGGTACGCGAGGCCGGCTACGATCGCCGAGTTCTCGCCTTAACGAACGACGAGTCAACCTCGATAATAGAAGAGCAGCAGTAAACATAACGGGTAAAACTAGCGTCCCCACGGTTGTCATAAATTCTAACGCGTTAATTGAACCCGTAGTAATGATGATCGACACCGGAGCCGAGATCAACGTGATCAAGGAAAACGCGCTAAAACCTAAAACTCTAATTAACACTGCAGAACGCCTAACTATTACCGGAGTAACTCAGGGTACCGTAGCCACCTTAGGGACGGTTACGTTACCGATATTTTCTCGTGATGTTCCGTTTAATGTCGTCAGTTCCGACTTCCCAATTAAAACCGCCGGGATCCTGGGATCCGGGTTTTGTGCAGACGCGGATATATCTTTTAGAAATAAATATATCCTGTGGCACGGGAATAGGATCCTATTTGCACGTCGCGAAGACGTTTTAAATAAAATAATACTTCCTCCGCGGACTAACTCGGGCATACGCGTCGGAATAATTAATTCAGGCGTAGGCGAAGGAATAATCCCCCGAACACAGATCGCGAAGGGAGTATATTTCGGTGATGCTTTCGTTAAAGTGCGAAACGGCCATGCGATAGCACGCATAATTAATGCGACCGATACCGAGATCGAGATCGCGGTGCCCAGAATTCATCTGGACCCGCTTCCCGTTCTCGAATCGCTGAAACGAGAACCAGCATTATATTCGTTATTTACGAATACTTCTAAATCCACTGTTTCTAATACAAAAATCAATACTACATCCACTGTTTCTAATACAAAAATGAATACTAAATCCACTGTTTCAAGCATGCCTACTAATTCTACTAATACTAAATCCACTGTTTCCAGCATGCCTACTAATCCAATTAATACTAAATCCACTGTCTCAAGCATGCGTACTAACTCGACTAATTCCAAATCCACTGTATCCACTCTAAAACGAGTATTCCCAAATCCCACTGTATCTTATGCTAACATTGTTTCAAAATCCACTTCAAATTCTACGAATTCCAACGAAAATCTCTTACCATCGTCACGCGATATTCAACACAAAGTTTCCAATCATGATAAATCTTCCAATAACAACCTCAAAATCCACAAAAATTTTTTCAAGTGCCATCGAAGGTACGCAACGTAACTTAAACATCCGCGCGAAAGATACACAAAATAAACCTCTTCTCAAAAGCGATAGCGAACGACACTCGAAACGCGACACTCCGCGCGCCACTCAAAATGTAACGCGACCTCAAAGCCGATTCGACGAAATAGTCGCGTCACTCCGTCTAGATCATCTAAACAGCGAAGAAAGAAATAATATATACAAACTGATTTCTAACCATCAAGATTTATTCCATCTCCCAGGCGATAAATTAGGATTTACCAATGTAACCGAGCACCGCATTCCAACGATAAACGATCAGCCAATAAACGTGAAACAATACCGCTTCCCGCCGATACACAAGGAAGAAATACAACGTCAAATAGATCAATTATTAGAAAACGAATCGTACGCCGCGTATTTAGATGAACTCAACGATAGAATACGTACTTCACAAGAAGTAGCGAAAACAAACTTAGACTGTGCAAAAACACGTCCTAAATTCTATTACGATAAGAAACTTAATGTAAAGGATTTCCAAATCGGACAATGGGTTTATTTGCTCCGCGAACCACTTAGACATAAATTCGCTTCTCAATACACAGGCCCATATAAGATCTTGGAGATTCTACCTAACAATAATGTAAAAATGAATGTTAAGGGGAGGTACAAGATTGTGCATTTGTACAAACGATGAATGCACGTATGAGAGTTCGATCGAATGTAGGAGACAGTGAAAAGTGTAAGTCGAAATCAAAAACTGAAAATCTTAATGAACAAAGAGTAAAAGAATCGGTGACAGTGACAAACGAACAAAGTACACCACAGAAGAAAAGTGCAACCAAACAGAGTGCAGCCGTAGCAGCACAACATACGCAGAGACCACAGCATCCACGAGACGAGAGCCCACAGCATCCACGAGATGATAGACCACAGCATCCACGAGATGAGAGCAGCATACACGCCAAGGAGGACCAATCTCCTCCACAGCACACGAAACGAGTAGCATCCCACATCGAGGCCACATCAGACCAGAGATTTCGCCATAGGCGAAATTCTTTTTCTAAGGGGGATGGTGTGACGTCAGGCGTGCCGCCTGCCACCCTCTCAACGCACCACAGCAACCACCCTCACGCGCCTGCACCACAGGCAACACCCAGGCGCAACTCGCCGTCTCACTCAGGCCAAGGGCTACGACAATCGACTCGCTCGCACCCGCAGAGGTGCTCGCCGTCTCTCTCACTCCAAGGGACCTACCCTCCGTCTCACTCGCACCCGCAGAGGTGTTCGCCACCTCTCTCGCTCCAAGGGCAACACACTCTGTCCCACTCGCACCGAGGACCATGTGCGCTGTCTCGCTCCCACTCAAGGAGTCACCCACCGTCTCACTCTTACCTGCAGGGAAACTCGCCCTCTCGCTCACTCCAGGGACGTACCAGGAGAATCAACCTCTACGAGATCCGACGACGGGAACCCTCACCGTACAAAGGACTCTACGATTTCACAATCCCAGATCTGCCATGCCCAAAATACTATTTCTAAGATTATTAATTAACATTATATATATACTCCTACATTCTAAGCTCTGTATTCCTAGCTCATAGAATTTACACGACACAACTTTATAACGACACAAACAACACACATTTTACATTTAAGGCGTAATTTCTAATTTCATACTTGTACCTCTATATTCATAAGTTGCGCTAATTAAGTAAGCCGCGACGCGCGAAATCGCGACCGCCTCAGCGGCACGCGCCGCTAGCCCCACCACGCAACGCCGAGACCCCACTCCGGCGTCCACATACTCCCACCTACGTTCGCACGCGACCGAAGCGCTCCGAGAGTCGAAGAGGTCGCAGGCGCATCTTGGGAGACACAGTCAATTACAGACAGTCAATTACAGACAGTCATGACGGACAGTCAGACACAGTCAGTCAGTACCGTCAGTACGGTACAGTTCTATCTCGCCTTCGGGCACTTCTAATTCCAAGTCTCTTCCAAGTCGCTCCTTAGGGCCGCCGCGCAGCCTCGATGAGGTTCCTAGTTCTAAAGTCTTTGTTCTAATTCCTAATTCATAGTTAACCTAGTCTTAATACTTAGAAATAATTGTTCTTGTACTCTTTGATTTAGAATATACTTTATTATTTTTCTACCACATCAAGTTCTAGTTCATTCCAACTCCATTCCTAAATTCAATTTTATTTTAATACAAATTATTCCAAGTTCGTAACAACTTGAGTGTTTACAAACGAACTCTTCGCGCCGGGAGGAAGAATTTAATCCATTATCTCGTGCGGAATACGTTGGTAAAACGCCAGAATTCTTCGTTCATCGACGGACGGCGACATTCATCGCAGCTTCCACCGTCACAACGCCGATTCCAGCCAGCCGTACGCCGACTCCTTCCCCGAGAACGACCTTCGACGATCGCCACATCTGAAAGCAGAAGAGAGAAATCAGCGAAAGGTAAGTAAAATCCCTCCTTACACGCGTTCGCGATTGTTTACGGTGCCCGCGTCTTGCCAGAATCGACGGACCCGGTCATACGCGTTTTATACCGGACCGAATTCGCGACTAAAAGGCTTGTGTCATTCAGCCTCCTGGGATACGAATAATTTGTTCGCCAGGACATGACAGAAGCAATAGAGTTCTAATGCCTCTTAAATAGAGTTATCGCATCTCTTTTCTATGTTTTATGACAAGATATAATATTCATTGCCAAGTGTCTTGTATACCTCGCATACTCCTCAAATGAATGTAAATGCGACTCTTCCTTGCTAGGAAATAGCGTTTGCAGATGTCTACGTATCGTAGCATCAGAGACCTAACGCTTCTCAAAACGCGATATCGCATCTCATTTCTATTCTCATGATAAGATATAATATTAATTGCGAAGTGTCATGTATACCTCGCATGCGCTTCAAGTGAATGTAAATGCGGCACTTCCTTGGTAGGAAATAGCGTTTGCAGATGTCTACATATCGAAGCAATAGTGTTCTAATGCTTCTTAAATCGCGATATCGAATCTCATTTCTATCTATCCTGATGAGATATAATATTCATTGTGGAGTGTTATGTCTACATCGTACTCGCTTCAAAAGAATGCAAATGCGACACTTCCTTCCTAGGAAATAGCGTTGGCAGATGTCTACGTATCGTACCATTAGTGTTCTAATGCTTCTCAAAACGCGATATTGCTACTAACTTATATGTTTCATGATAAGATATAATATTCATTGCGCAGTGTCATGTATACCTCGTATTCACTTCAAAAGAATGTAAATGCGACACTTCCATGCTAGGAAATAGCAATTGCAGATGTCTACGTATCGAAGCAATAGAGTTCTAATGCTTCTTAAAACCCGATATCGCGTCTCATTTCTATGCCTCATGATAAGATATAAGATTCGTTGCGATGTGTTATGTACTCCTCGTCTACACTTCAAATGAATGTAAATGCGACACTTCCTTGCTATTAAATAGCGTTTGCAGATGTCTACGTATTAAAGCAATAGAATTCTAATGCTTCTCAAAACGCGATATCGCATCTGATTTCTATGTTTCATGATAAGATATAATATTCATTGCGAAGTGTCATGTATAGCTCTTATTCACTTCTAAAGAATATAAATGCGACACTTCCTTGCTAGGAAGTAGCGTTTCCAGATATCTACGTATTGCAGCAATGGAGTTCTAATGCTTCTTAAAACACGATATCGCGTCTTATTTCTATGCCTCATGATAAGATATAAGATTCGTTGCGAAGTGTTATGTACTCCTCGTCTACACTTCAAATGAATGTAAATGCGACACTTCCTTGCTATTAAACAGCGTTTGCAGATGTCTACGTATCGTAGCAATGGATTTCTAATGCTTTTGCAATCGCGATATCGCTTCTCATTTCTATGCTTCATAATAAGATATAATATTCATTGTGGCGTGTTATGTATACTCCGTATTCACTTCAAAAGATTCTAAATGCGACACTTCCTTGCTATTTAATAGCGTTTTCAGATGTCTACGTATCATAGCAATAGAAGTCTAACGCTTCTTAAAACGCAATATCGCCTCACATTCCTATTTTTCATGATAAGATAAAATATTCATTGCGAAGTGTCATGTATACCTCGTAATCACTTCAAAAGAATGTATAGCGGCTCTAACTTGCTAGGAAATAGCGTTTGCAGATGTCTACGTGTCGAAGCTATAGAGATCTAATGCATCTTATATCGAGATATCGCATCTCATTTCTATGTTTCATGATAAGATATAATATTCATTGCGAAGTGTCATGTATACCTCGTATTCACTACAAAAGAATGTAAATGCGGCTCTACCTTGCTAGGAAATAGCGTTTGCAGATGCCAACGTATCGTAGAAATATAGTTCTAATGCATCTTAAAACGCGATATCGCATCTCATTTCTGTGTTTCATGGCAAGATATAATATTCATTGTGGAGTGTTATGTATACCTAGTATTCACTTCAAAAAAATGTAAATGCGACACTTCCTTGCTAGGAAATTGCGTCTGCAGGTTCCTACGTATCGTAGCAATAGAGTTCCAATGCTTCTTAAAACAGGATATCGCATCTCATTTCTGTATTTCGTGGTAAGATATAATATACCTTGCCAAGCGTCATGTATACCTCGTAATCCTTTCAAAAGAATGTAAATGCGACACTTCCTTGCTAGGAAATAGCGTTGGCAGATGTCTACGTATCGAAGCGATAGAGTTCTAATGCTTCTTAAAACGGGATATCGCAACTCATTCCTATGTTTCATGATAAGATATAATATTCATTGCGAATTGTCATGTATACCTCGTATTCACTTCGAAAGAATGTAAATGCAACCCTTCCTTGCTAGGAAATATCGTCTGCAGATGGCTGCGTATCGTAGCAATAGAGTTCTAGTGCTTCTCAAAACGCGATATCGAATCCCGATTCAACGTTTCATGATTAGATATAATGTTCATTGCGATGTGTCATGTATACCTCGCATACATTTCAAATGAATGTAAATGCGACACTTCCTTGCTAGGAAATATCGTTTTCAGATATCTACGTATCGAAGCAATAGAGTTCTAATGCTTCTTAAATCGAGATATCGCATCACATTTCTATGTTTCATGATAAGATATAATATTCATTTTGGAGTGTGAAGTATACCTCGTATTCACTTAAAAACATTGTAAAAGCGACACTTCCTTGCTAAGAAATAGCGTTTGCAGAAGCCTACGTATCGTAGCAATAGTGTTCTAATGCTTCTTATAACGAGATATCTCATCTCATTTCTATGTTTCATGATAAGATATAATATACATTGCAAAGTGTCATGTATACCTCGTATTCACTTCAGAAGAATGTAAATGCGACACTTCCATCCTAGGATATAGCTTTTCAAATGTCTACGTATCGTAGCAATAGAGTTCTATTGCTTGTTAAAACGCGATATCGCAACTCACTTCTATGTTTCATGGTAAGATATAATATTCATTGCGAAGTGTCATGTATACCTCGTATTCAATTCAAAAGAAAGTAAATGCGACTACTGCTTGCTACGAAATAGCGTTTGCAGATGTCTACGTATCGTAGCAATAGAGTTCTAATGCTACTTAAATCGCGATATCGCAACTCATATATATGTTTCGTAATAAGATATAATACTCATTGCGAAGTGTCATGTATACCACGTATTCACTCCAAAAGAATGTAAATGCGACTATTGCTTGCTAGGAAATAGCGTTTGCAGATGTCTACTTATCGTAGCAATAGAGCTTTGATGCTACTTAAATCCCGATATCGTATCTCATTTATATGTTTCGTGATAAGATATAATATTCATTGCGAAGTGTCATGTACACCTCGTATTCAATTCAAAAGAAAGTAAATGCGACTACTGCTTGCTAGGAAATAGGGTTTGCAGATGTCTATGTATCCTAGAAATAGAGTTCTAATGCTACTTAAATCGCGATATCGCATCTCATTTATATGTATCGTGATAAGATATAATATTCATTGCGAAGTGTCATGTATACCTCGTATTCACTCCAAAAGAATGTAAATGCGACTATTGCTTGCTAGGAAATAGCGTTTGCAGATGTCTACGTATCGTAGCAATAGAGCTCTAATGCTTCTAAAAACGCGATATGGCATCTCTCTCCTATGTTTCATGATAGGATATAATACTCATTGCGAAGTGTCATGTATACCTCGTATTCTCTCCAATCGAATGTAAATGCGACACTTCCTTGCTAGGAAATGGCGTATTCAGATGTCTACGTATCGTAGCAATGGTGTTTTAATGCTACTTAAATCGCGTTTTCGCATCTCATTTCTATGTTTCGTGATAAGATATAATAATCATTGCGAAGTGTCATGCATACCTCGAATTCACTGCAAAAGAATGTAAATGCGGCTCTACCTTGCTAGGAAATAGCGTTTGCAGATGTCTACGTATCGTAGCAAAAGATTTCTAATGCTACTTAAATCGCAATATCGCATCTCATTTATATGTTTCGTGATAAGATATAAAATTCATTGCGAAGTGTCATGTACACCTCGTATTCAATTCAAAAGAAAGTAAATGCGACTACTGCTTGCTAGGAAATAGGGTCTGCAGATGTCTACGTATCGTAGAAATAGAATTCTAATGCTACTTAAATCGCGATATCGCATCTCATTTCTATGTTTCGTGATAAGCTATAATAATCATAGCGAAGTGTCATGTATACCTCGAATTCACTCCAAATGAATGAAAATGCGACTATTGCTTGCTAGGAAATAGCGTTTGCAGATGTCTACGTATCGTAGCAATAGAGTTCTGATGCTACTTAAATCGCGATAGCGCATCTCATGTATATGTTTCGTGACAAGATATAATATTCATTGCGAAGTGTCATGTATACCTCATATTCACTTCAAAAGAATGTAAGTGCCACACTTCCATGCTAGGAAATAGCGATTGCAGATGTCTCCGCATCGAGGCAACAGAGTTCTAATGCTTCTTAAAACGCGATATCGCATCTCTCTTCTATGTTTCATGATAAGGTATAATATTCATTGCGAAGTGTCATGTACACCTCGTATTCAATTCAAAAGAAAGTAAATGCGACTATTGCTTGCTACGAAATAGCGTTTGCAGATGTCTAGGTATCGTAGCAATAGATTTCTAATGCTACATAAATCGCGATATCGCAACTCATATATATGTTTCGTAATAAGATATAATATTCATTGCGAAGTGTCATGTATACCACGTATTCACTTCAAAAGAATGTAAGTGCGACACTTCCATGCTAGGAAATAGCGTTTGCAGATGTCTACGTATCGTAGCAATAGTGTTTTAATGCTACTTAAATCGCGATATCGCATCTCATTTCTATGTTTCGTGATAAGATATAATAATCATTGCGAAGTGTCATGTATACCTCGTATTCACTCCAAAAGAATGTAAATGCGACTATTGCTAGCTAGGAAATAGCGTTTGCAGATGTCTACGTATCGTAGCAATAGAGTTCTGATGCTACTTAAATCGCGATAGCGCATCTCATGTATATGTTTCGTGACAAGATATAATATTCATTGCGAAGTGTCATGTATACCTCTTATTCACTTCAAAAGAATGTATGTGCCACACTTCCATGCTAGGAAATAGCGATTGCAGATGTCTCCGCATCGAGGCCATAGATTTCTAATGCTTCTTAAAACGCGATATCGCATCTCTCTTCTATGTTTCATGATAAGATATAATATTCATTGCGAAGTGTCATGTACACGTCGTTTTCAATTCAAAAGAAAGTAAATGCGACTACTGCTTGCTAGGAAATAGGGTCTGCAGATGTCTACGTATCGTAGAAATAGAATTCTAATGCTACTTAAATCGCGATATCGCATCTCATTTCTATGTTTTGTGATAAGCTATAATAATCATTGCGAAGTGTCATGTATACCTCGTATTCACTCCAAAAGAATGTAAATGCGACTATTGCTTGCTAGGAAATAGCGTTTGCAGATGTCTACGTATCGTAGCAATAGATTTCTGATACTACTTAAATCGCGATATCGCATCTCATTTATATGTTTCGTGATAAGATATAATATTCATTGCGAAGTGTCATGTATACCTCGTATTCACTTCAAAAGAATGTAAATGCGACTATTGCTTGCTACGAAATAGCGTTTGCAGATGTCTAGGTATCGTAGCAATAGATTTCTAATGCTACATAAATCGTGATAACGCAACTCATATATATGTTTCGTAATAAGATATAATATACATTACAAAGTGTCATGTATACCTCGTATTCAATTCAGGAGAATGTAAATGCGACACTTCCTTGCTAGGAAGTAGCGTATTCAGATGTCTACCTATCGTAGCAAAAGGGATCTAATGCTACTTAAATCGCGATAACACATCTCATTTCTATGTTTCGTGATAAGATATAATATTCATTGCGAAGTGTCATGTACACTTCGTATTCACTTCCAAAGAATGTAAATGCGACTATTGCTTGCTAGGAAATGGCGTTTGCGGATGTCTACGTATCGTAGCAATAGAGTTTTAATGCTTCTAAAAACGCGATATCGCATCGCATTTCTGTGTTTCATGATAAGACATATTATTCATTGCGAAGTGTTATGTATTCCTCGTCTGCACTTCAAATGAATGTAAATGCGACATTTTGTTTCTAGGAAATAGCGTTTGCAGATGTCCACCTATCGAAGCAATAGAGTTCTAATGCACCGTATATCGCGATATCGCATATAATTTCTATGTTTCATGATAAGATATAGTATTCATTGTGCAATGTTATGTATACCTCGTATTCACATCAAAAGGATATAAATGCGACACTTCCTTGCCAGGAAATATCGTCTGCAGATGTCTACGTATCGTAGCAATAGAGTTCTAGTGCTTCTCAAAACGCGATATCGAATCCCGATTTTAAGTTTCATGATTGGATATAATGTTCATTGCGAAGTGTCATGTATACCACGCATACACTTCAAATGAATGTAAATGCGACACTTCCTTGCTAGGAAATAGCGTTTTCAGATATCTACGTATCGAAGCAATAGAGTTCTAATGCTTCTTAAATCGAGATATCGCATCTCATTTCTATGTTTCATGATAAGATATAATATTCATTTTTGAGTGTGAAGTATACCTCGTATTCACTTCAAAACATTGTAAAAGCGACACTTCCATTCTAGGAAATAGCGTTTGCAGATGCCTACGTATCGTAGCAATAGAGTTCTAATGCTTCTTATAACGAGATATAGCATCTCATTCCTATGTTTCATGATAAGATATAATATTCATTGCGAAGTGTCATGTATACCTCGTATTCACTTCAAAAGAATGTAAGTGCGACACTTCCATGCTAGGAAATAGCGTTTGCAGATGTCTCCGCATCGAGGCCATAGAGATCTAATGCTTCTTAAAACGCGAAATCGCATCTCTCTTCTATGTTACATGATAAGATGTAATATTCATTGCGAAGTGTCATGTATACCTCGTATTCCCTCCAATCGAATGTAAATGCGACACTTCCTTGCTAGGAAATGGCGTATTCAGATGTCTACGTATCGTAGCAATGGTGTTTTAATGCTACTTAAATCGCGTTTTCGCATCTCATTTCTATGTTTCGTGATAAGATATAATAATCATTGCGAAGTGTCATGTATACCTCGTATTCATTGCAAAAGAATGTAAATGCGGCTCTACCTTGCTAGGAAATAGCGTTTGCAGATGTCTACGTATCGTAGCAAAAGATTTCTAATGCTACTTAAATCGCAATATCGCATCTCATTTATATGTTTCGTGATAAGATATAAAATTCATTGCGAAGTGTCATGTACACCTCGAATTCAATTCAAAAGAAAGTAAATGCGACTACTGCTTGCTAGGAAATAGGGTCTGCAGATGTCTACGTATCGTAGAAATAGAATTCTAATGCTACTTAAATCGCGATATCGCATCTCATTTCTATGTTTCGTGATAAGCTATAATAATCATTGCGAAGTGTCATGTATACCTCGTATTCACTCCAAATGAATGAAAATGCGACTATTGCTTGCTAGGAAATAGCGTTTGCAGATGTCTACGTATCGTAGCAATAGAGTTCTGATGCTACTTAAATCGCGATATCGCATCTCATGTATATGTTTCGTGACAAGATATAATATTCATTGCGAAGTGTCATGTATACCTCATATTCACTTCAAAAGAATGTAAGTGCCACACTTCCATGCTAGGAAATAGCGATTGCAGATGTCTCCGCATCGAGGCAACAGAGTTCTAATGCTTCTTAAAACGCGATATCGCATCTCTCTCCTATGTTTCATGATAAGGTATAATATTCATTGCGAAGTGTCATGTACACCTCGTATTCAATTCAAAAGAAAGTAAATGCGACTATTGCTTGCTACGAAATAGCGTTTGCAGATGTCTAGGTATCGTAGCAATAGATTTCTAATGCTACATAAATCGCGATATCGCAACTCATATATATGTTTCGTAATAAGATATAATATTCATTGCGAAGTGTCATGTATACCACGTATTCACTTCATAAGAATGTAAGTGCGACACTTCCATGCTAGGAAATAGCGTTTACAGATGTCTACGTATCGTAGCAATAGTGTTTTAATGCTACTTAAATCGCGATATCGCATCTCATTTCTATGTTTCGTGATAAGATATAATAATCATTGCGAAGTGTCATGTATACCTCGTATTCACTCCAAAAGAATGTAAATGCGACTATTGCTAGCTAGGAAATAGCGTTTGCAGATGTCTACGTATCGTAGCAATAGAGCTCTAATGCTACTTAAATCGCGATATCGCAACACATATATATGTTTCGTAATAAGATATAATATTCATTGCGAAGTGTCATGTATACCTCTTATTCACTTCAAAAGAATGTATGTGCCACACTTCCATGCTAGGAAATAGCGATTGCAGATGTCTCCGCATCGAGGCCATAGATTTCTAATGCTTCCTAAAACGCGATATCGCATCTCTCTTCTATGTTTCATGATAAGATATAATATTCATTGCGAAGTGTCATGTACACGTCGTTTTCAATTCAAAAGAATGTAAGTGCGACACTTCCATGCTAGGAAATAGCGTTTGCAGATGTCTCCGCATCGAGGCCATAGAGTTCTAATGCTTCTTAAAACGCGAAATCGCATCTCTCTTCTATGTTACATGATAAGATGTAATATTCATTGCGAAGTGTCATGTATACCTCGTATTCCCTCCAATCGAATGTAAATGCGACACTTCCTTGCTAGGAAATGGCGTATTCAGATGTCTACGTATCGTAGCAATGGTGTTTTAATGCTACTTAAATCGCGTTTTCGCATCTCATTTCTATGTTTCGTGATAAGATATAATAATCATTGCGAAGTGTCATGTATACCTCGTATTCACTGCAAAAGAATGTAAATGCGGCTCTACCTTGCTAGGAAATAGCGTTTGCAGATGTCTACGTATCGTAGCAAAAGATTTCTAATGCTACTTAAATCGCAATATCGCATCTCATTTATATGTTTCGTGATAAGATATAAAATTCATTGCGAAGTGTCATGTACACCTCGTATTCAGTTCAAAAGAAAGTAAATGCGACTATTGCTTGCTACGAAATAGCGTTTGCAGATGTCTAGGTATCGTAGCAATAGATTTCTAGTGCTACATAAATCGCGATATCGCAACTCATATATATGTTTCGTAATAAGATATAATATTCATTGCGAAGTGTCATGTATACCACGTATTCACTTCAAAAGAATGTAAGTGCGACACTTCCATGCTAGGAAATAGCGTTTGCAGATGTCTACGTATCGTAGCAATAGTGTTTTAATGCTACTTAAATCGCGATATCGCATCTCATTTCTATGTTTCGTGATAAGATATAATAATCATTGCGAAGTGTCATGTATACCTCGTATTCACTCCAAAAGAATGTAAATGCGACTATTGCTAGCTAGGAAATAGCGTTTGCAGATGTCTACGTATCGTAGCAATAGAGTTCTGATGCTACTTAAATCGCGATAGCGCATCTCATGTATATGTTTCGTGACAAGATATAATATTCATTGCGAAGTGTCATGTATACCTCTTATTCACTTCAAAAGAATGTATGTGCCACACTTCCATGCTAGGAAATAGCGATTGCAGATGTCTCCGCATCGAGGCCATAGATTTCTAATGCTTCTTAAAACGCGATATCGCATCTCTCTTCTATGTTTCATGATAAGATATAATATTCATTGCGAAGTGTCATGTACACGTCGTTTTCAATTCAAAAGAAAGTAAATGCGACTACTGCTTGCTAGGAAATAGGGTCTGCAGATGTCTACGTATCGTAGAAATAGAATTCTAATGCTACTTAAATCGCGATATCGCATCTCATTTCTATGTTTTGTGATAAGCTATAATAATCATTGCGAAGTGTCATGTATACCTCGTATTCACTCCAAAAGAATGTAAATGCGACTATTGCTTGCTAGGAAATAGCGTTTGCAGATGTCTACGTATCGTAGCAATAGAGTTCTGATACTACTTAAATCGCGATATCGCATCTCATTTATATGTTTCGTGATAAGATATAATATTCATTGCGAAGTGTCATGTATACCTCGTATTCACTTCAAAAGAATGTAAATGCGACTATTGCTTGCTACGAAATAGCGTTTGCAGATGTCTAGGTATCGTAGCAATAGATTTCTAATGCTACATAAATCGTGATATCGCAACTCATATATATGTTTCGTAATAAGATATAATATACATTACAAAGTGTCATGTATACCTCGTATTCAATTCAGGAGAATGTAAATGCGACACTTCCTTGCTAGGAAGTAGCGTATTCAGATGTCTACCTATCGTAGCAAAAGGGATCTAATGCTACTTAAATCGCGATAACACATCTCATTTCTATGTTTCGTGATAAGATATAATATTCATTGCGAAGTGTCATGTACACTTCGTATTCACTTCCAAAGAATGTAAATGCGACTATTGCTTGCTAGGAAATGGCGTTTGCGGATGTCTACGTATCGTAGCAATAGAGTTTTAATGCTTCTAAAAACGCGATATCGCATCGCATTTCTGTGTTTCATGATAAGACATATTATTCATTGCGAAGTGTTATGTATTCCTCGTCTGCACTTCAAATGAATGTAAATGCGACATTTTGTTTCTAGGAAATAGCGTTTGCAGATGTCCACCTATCGAAGCAATAGAGTTCTAATGCACCGTATATCGCGATATCGCATATAATTTCTATGTTTCATGATAAGATATAGTATTCATTGTGCAATGTTATGTATACCTCGTATTCACATCAAAAGGATATAAATGCGACACTTCCTTGCCAGGAAATATCGTCTGCAGATGTCTACGTATCGTAGCAATAGAGTTCTAGTGCTTCTCAAAACGCGATATCGAATCCCGATTTTAAGTTTCATGATTGGATATAATGTTCATTGCGAAGTGTCATGTATACCACGCATACACTTCAAATGAATGTAAATGCGACACTTCCTTGCTAGGAAATAGCGTTTTCAGATATCTACGTATCGAAGCAATAGAGTTCTAATGCTTCTTAAATCGAGATATCGCATCTCATTTCTATGTTTCATGATAAGATATAATATTCATTTTTGAGTGTGAAGTATACCTCGTATTCACTTCAAAACATTGTAAAAGCGACACTTCCATTCTAGGAAATAGCGTTTGCAGATGCCTACGTATCGTAGCAATAGAGTTCTAATGCTTCTTATAACGAGATATAGCATCTCATTCCTATGTTTCATGATAAGATATAATATTCATTGCGAAGTGTCATGTATACCTCGTATTCACTTCAAAAGAATGTAAGTGCGACACTTCCATGCTAGGAAATAGCGTTTGCAGATGTCTCCGCATCGAGGCCATAGAGTTCTAATGCTTCTTAAAACGCGAAATCGCATCTCTCTTCTATGTTACATGATAAGATGTAATATTCATTGCGAAGTGTCATGTATACCTCGTATTCCCTCCAATCGAATGTAAATGCGACACTTCCTTGCTAGGAAATGGCGTATTCAGATGTCTACGTATCGTAGCAATGGTGTTTTAATGCTACTTAAATCGCGTTTTCGCATCTCATTTCTATGTTTCGTGATAAGATATAATAATCATTGCGAAGTGTCATGTATACCTCGTATTCACTGCAAAAGAATGTAAATGCGGCTCTACCTTGCTAGGAAATAGCGTTTGCAGATGTCTACGTATCGTAGCAAAAGATTTCTAATGCTACTTAAATCGCAATATCGCATCTCATTTATATGTTTCGTGATAAGATATAAAATTCATTGCGAAGTGTCATGTACACCTCGTATTCAATTCAAAAGAAAGTAAATGCGACTACTGCTTGCTAGGAAATAGGGTCTGCAGATGTCTACGTATCGTAGAAATAGAATTCTAATGCTACTTAAATCGCGATATCGCATCTCATTTCTATGTTTCGTGATAAGCTATAATAATCATTGCGAAGTGTCATGTATACCTCGTATTCACTCCAAATGAATGAAAATGCGACTATTGCTTGCTAGGAAATAGCGTTTGCAGATGTCTACGTATCGTAGCAATAGAGTTCTGATGCTACTTAAATCGCGATATCGCATCTCATGTATATGTTTCGTGACAAGATATAATATTCATTGCGAAGTGTCATGTATACCTCATATTCACTTCAAAAGAATGTAAGTGCAACACTTCCATGCTAGGAAATAGCGATTGCAGATGTCTCCGCATCGAGGCAACAGAGTTCTAATGCTTCTTAAAACGCGATATCGCATCTCTCTCCTATGATTCATGATAAGGTATAATATTCATTGCGAAGTGTCATGTACACCTCGTATTCAATTCAAAAGAAAGTAAATGCGACTATTGCTTGCTACGAAATAGCGTTTGCAGATGTCTAGGTATCGTAGCAATAGATTTCTAATGCTACATAAATCGCGATATCGCAACTCATATATATGTTTCGTAATAAGATATAATATTCATTGCGAAGTGTCATGTATACCACGTATTCACTTCATAAGAATGTAAGTGCGACACTTCCATGCTAGGAAGTAGCGTTTGCAGATGTCTACGCATCGCAGCAATAGAGATCCAATGCTTCCTAAAACGCGATATCGCATCACTCTTCTATGTTTCATGATAAGGTATAATATTCATTACGAAGTGTCATGTATACCACGTATTCACTTCAAATGAATGTAAATGCGACACTTCCATGCTAGGAAAATTGCGTTTGCAGATGCCTACGTATCGTAGCAATAGAGTTCTAATGCTTCCTAAAACGCGATATCGCATCTCACTGCTATGTTTCATGATAAGGTATAATATTCATTGCGAAGCGTCATGTATACCTCGTATTCACTTCAAATGAATGTAAATGCGACACTTCCATGCTAGGAAATAGCGTTTGCAGATGTCTACGTATCGTAGCAATAGAGTTCTAATGCTTCTTAAAACGCGATATCGCATCTCACTGCTATGTTTCATGAGAAGATATAATATTCATTACGGAGTATTATGTATACCTCGTACTCACTTCAAAAGAATGTAAATGCGACCCATCCATCCTAGGAAATAGCGTTTGCAGATGTCTACGTATCGTAGCAATAGAGTTCTAGTGCTTCTTAGAACGCGATATCGCATCTCACTTCTATGTTTCATGATAAGATATAATATTCATTGCGAAGTGTCATGTATATCTCGTATTCACATCAAAAGAATGTAAATGCGACACTTCCATGCTAGGAAATAGCAGTTGCAAATGTCTACGTATCGCAGCAATAGAGTTCCAATGCTTCCTAAAACGCGATATCGCATCTCTCTTCTATGTTTCATGAGAAGGTATAATATTCATTGCGAAGCGTCATGTATACCTCGTATTCACTTCACAAGAATGTAAATGCGACACTTCCTTGCTAAGAAATATTGTTTGCAGATGTCTACGTATCATAGCAATAGAGTACTAATGCTTCTTAAAACGAGATGTCGTATTTCATTTCTATGTTTCGTAATAAGATATAATATTCATTGTGTAATGTTATGTATACCTCGTATTCACTTCAGAGGAATGTAAGTGCGAAATTTCCTTGCTAGAAAATAGAGTTTGCAGATGTCTACGTATATAGGCAGTAGAGTGCTAATGCTTCTCAAAACTCGATATAGCACCTCATTCCTATGTTTCATGATAAGATATAATATTCATTGCGAAGTGTCATGTATATCTCGTATTCACATCAAAAGAATGTAAATGCGACACTTCCATGCTAGGGAATAGCAGTTGCAGAGGTCTACGTATCGCAGCAATAGAGTTCCAATGCTTCCTAAAACGCGATATCGCACCTCTCTTCTATGTTTCATGATAAGGTATAATATTCACTGCGAAGCGTCATGTATACCTCGTATTCACTTCAAATGAATGTAAATGCGACACTTCCATGCTAGGAAATAGCGTTTGCAGATGTCTACGTATCGTAGCAATAGAGCTCTAATGCTTCTCAGAACGCGATATAGCACCTCATTCCTATGTTTCATGATAAGATATAATATTCATGGCGAAGTGTCATGTATACCTCGTATTCACTTCAAAAGAACGTAAATAAGACACTTCCATGCTAGGAAATAGCGTGTGCAGATATCTACGTATCGTAGCAATAGAGTTCTAATGCTTCTTAGAACGCGATATCGCATCTCACTTCTATGTTTCATGATAAGATATAATATTCATTGCGAAGTGTCATGTATACCTCATATTCACTTCAAAAGAATGTAAATGCGACACTTCCATGCTAGGAAATAGCGTTTTGCAGATGTATACGTATCGTAGCAATAGAGTTCTAATGCTTCTTAAAACGCGATATCGCATCTCACATATATGTTTCATGATAAGATATAATATTCATTGCGAAGTGTCATGTATACCTCGTATTCACTTCAAAAGAACGTAAATAAGACACTTCCATGCTAGGAAATAGCGTTTGCAGATGTCTACGTATCACAGCAATAGAGTACTAATGCTTCTTAAAACGAGATGTCGTATTTCATTTCTATGTTCCGTAATAAGATATAATATTCATTGTGTAATGTTATGTATACCTTGTATTCACTTCAGTGGAATGTAAGTGCGAAATTTCCTTGCTAGGAAATAGCGTTTGCAGATGTCTACGTATCGTAGCAATAGAGTTCTAATGCTTCTTAAAACGCGATATCGCATCTCACTGCTATGTTTCATGAGAAGATATAATATTCATTGCGAAGTGTCATGTATATCTCGTATTCACATCAAAAACATGTAAATGCGACACTTCCATGCTAGGAAATAGCGTTTGCAGATGTCTACGTATCGCAGCAATAGAGTTCCAATGCTTCCTAAAACGCGATATCGCATCTCTCTTCGATGTTTCATGATAAGGTATAATATTCATTGCGAAGCGTCATGTATACCTCGTATTCACTTCAAATGAATGTAAATGCGACACTTCCATGCTAGGAAATAGCGTTTGCAGATGTCTACGTATCGTAGCAATAGATTTCTAATGCTTCTTAAAACGCGATATCGCATCTCACTGCTATGTTTCATTAGAAGATATAATATTCATTGCGAAGTGTCATGTATATCTCGTATTCACATCAAAAGAATGTAAATGCGACACTTCCATGCTAGGAAATAGCGTTTGCAGATGTCTACGTATCGCAGCAATAGAGTTCCAATGCTTCCTAAAACGCGATATCGCATCACTCTTCTATGTTTCATGATATGGTATAATATTCATTACGAAGTGTCATGTATACCTCGTATTCACTTCAAATGAATGTAAATGCGACACTTCCATGCTAGGAAATAGCGTTTGCAGATGTCTACGTATCGTAGCAATAGAGTACTAATGCTCCTTAAAACGCGATATCGCATCTCACTGCTATGTTTCATGATAAGATATAATATTCATTGCGAAGTGTCATGTATACCTCGTATTCACTTCAAAAGAATGTAAATGCGACACTTCCATGCTAGGAAATAGCGTTTGCAGATGTCTACGTATCGCAGCAATAGAGTTCCAATGCTTCCTAAAACGCGATATCGCATATCTCTTCTATGTTTCACGATAAGGTATAATATTCATTGCGAAGCGTCATGTATACCTCGTATTCACTTCAAAAGAATGTAAATGCGACACTTCCATGCTAGGAAATAGCGTTTGCAGATGTCTACGTATCGCAGCAATAGAGATCCAATGCTTCCTAAAACGCGATATCGCATCACTCTTCTATGTTTCATGATAAGGTATAATATTCATTACGAAGTGTCATGTATACCACGTATTCACTTCAAATGAATGTAAATGCGACACTTCCATGCTAGGAAAATTGCGTTTGCAGATGTCTACGTATCGTAGCAATAGAGTTCTAATGCTTCCTAAAACGCGATATCGCATCTCACTGCTATGTTTCATGATAAGGTATAATATTCATTGCGAAGCGTCATGTATACCTCGTATTCACTTCAAATGAATGTAAATGCGACACTTCCATGCTAGGAAATAGCGTTTGCAGATGTCTACGTATCGTAGCAATAGATTTCTAATGCTTCTTAAAACGCGATATCGCATCTCACTGCTATGTTTCATTAGAAGATATAATATTCATTGCGAAGTGTCATGTATATCTCGTATTCACATCAAAAGAATGTAAATGCGACACTTCCATGCTAGGAAATAGCGTTTGCAGATGTCTACGTATCGCAGCAATAGAGTTCCAATGCTTCCTAAAACGCGATATCGCATCACCCTTCTATGTTTCATGATATGGTATAATATTCATTACGAAGTGTCATGTATACCTCGTATTCACTTCAAAAGAATGTAAATGCGACACTTCCATGCTAGGAAATAGCGTTTGCAGATGTCTACGTATCGCAGCAATAGAGATCCAATGCTTCCTAAAACGCGATATCGCATCAATCTTCTATGTTTCATGATAAGGTATAATATTCATTACGAAGTGTCATGTATACCACGTATTCACTTCAAATGAATGTAAATGCGACACTTCCATGCTAGGAAAATTGCGTTTGCAGATGCCTACGTATCGTAGCAATAGAGTTCTAATGCTTCCTAAAACGCGATATCGCATCTCACTGCTATGTTTCATGATAAGGTATAATATTCATTGCGAAGCGTCATGTATACCTCGTATTCACTTCAAATGAATGTAAATGCGACACTTCCATGCTAGGAAATAGCGTTTGCAGATATCTACGTATCGTAGCAATAGAGTTCTAATGCTTCTTAGAACGCGATATCGCATCTCACTTCTATGTTTCATGATAAGATATAATATTCATTGCGAAGTGTCATGTATACCTCATATTCGCTTCAAAAGAATGTAAATGCGACACTTCCATGCTAGGAAATAGCGTTTTGCAGATGTATACGTATCGTAGCAATAGAGTTCTAATGCTTCTTAAAACGCGATATCGCATCTCACATATATGTTTCATGATAAGATATAATATTCATTGCGAAGTGTCATGTATACCTCGTATTCACTTCAAAAGAACGTAAATAAGACACTTCCATGCTAGGAAATAGCGTTTGCAGATGTCTACGTATCACAGCAATAGAGTACTAATGCTTCTTAAAACGAGATGTCGTATTTCATTTCTATGTTCCGTAATAAGATATAATATTCATTGTGTAATGTTATGTATACCTTGTATTCACTTCAGTGGAATGTAAGTGCGAAATTTCCTTGCTAGGAAATAGCGTTTGCAGATGTCTACGTATCGTAGCAATAGAGTTCTAATGCTTCTTAAAACGCGATATCGCATCTCACTGCTATGTTTCATGAGAAGATATAATATTCATTGCGAAGTGTCATGTATATCTCGTATTCACATCAAAAACATGTAAATGCGACACTTCCATGCTAGGAAATAGCGTTTGCAGATGTCTACGTATCGCAGCAATAGAGTTCCAATGCTTCCTAAAACGCGATATCGCATCTCTCTTCGATGTTTCATGATAAGGTATAATATTCATTGCGAAGCGTCATGTATACCTCGTATTCACTTCAAATGAATGTAAATGCGACACTTCCATGCTAGGAAATAGCGTTTGCAGATGTCTACGTATCGTAGCAATAGATTTCTAATGCTTCTTAAAACGCGATATCGCATCTCACTGCTATGTTTCATTAGAAGATATAATATTCATTGCGAAGTGTCATGTATATCTCGTATTCACATCAAAAGAATGTAAATGCGACACTTCCATGCTAGGAAATAGCGTTTGCAGATGTCTACGTATCGCAGCAATAGAGTTCCAATGCTTCCTAAAACGCGATATCGCATCACTCTTCTATGTTTCATGATATGGTATAATATTCATTACGAAGTGTCATGTATACCTCGTATTCACTTCAAATGAATGTAAATGCGACACTTCCATGCTAGGAAATAGCGTTTGCAGATGTCTACGTATCGTAGCAATAGAGTACTAATGCTCCTTAAAACGCGATATCGCATCTCACTGCTATGTTTCATGATAAGATATAATATTCATTGCGAAGTGTCATGTATACCTCGTATTCACTTCAAATGAATGTAAATGCGACACTTCCATGCTAGGAAATAGCGTTTGCAGATATCTACGTATCGTAGCAATAGAGTTCTAATGCTTCTTAGAACGCGATATCGCATCTCACTTCTATGTTTCATGATAAGATATAATATTCATTGCGAAGTGTCATGTATACCTCATATTCACTTCAAAAGAATGTAAATGCGACACTTCCATGCTAGGAAATAGCGTTTTGCAGATGTATACGTATCGTAGCAATAGAGTTCTAATGCTTCTTAAAACGCGATATCGCATCTCACATATATGTTTCATGATAAGATATAATATTCATTGCGAAGTGTCATGTATACCTCGTATTCACTTCAAAAGAACGTAAATAAGACACTTCCATGCTAGGAAATAGCGTTTGCAGATGTCTACGTATCACAGCAATAGAGTACTAATGCTTCTTAAAACGAGATGTCGTATTTCATTTCTATGTTCCGTAATAAGATATAATATTCATTGTGTAATGTTATGTATACCTTGTATTCACTTCAGTGGAATGTAAGTGCGAAATTTCCTTGCTAGGAAATAGCGTTTGCAGATGTCTACGTATCGTAGCAATAGAGTTCTAATGCTTCTTAAAACGCGATATCGCATCTCACTGCTATGTTTCATGAGAAGATATAATATTCATTGCGAAGTGTCATGTATATCTCGTATTCACATCAAAAACATGTAAATGCGACACTTCCATGCTAGGAAATAGCGTTTGCAGATGTCTACGTATCGCAGCAATAGAGTTCCAATGCTTCCTAAAACGCGATATCGCATCTCTCTTCGATGTTTCATGATAAGGTATAATATTCATTGCGAAGCGTCATGTATACCTCGTATTCACTTCAAATGAATGTAAATGCGACACTTCCATGCTAGGAAATAGCGTTTGCAGATGTCTACGTATCGTAGCAATAGATTTCTGATGCTTCTTAAAACGCGATATCGCATCTCACTGCTATGTTTCATTAGAAGATATAATATTCATTGCGAAGTGTCACGTATATCTCGTATTCACATCAAAAGAATGTAAATGCGACACTTCCATGCTAGGAAATAGCGTTTGCAGATGTCTACGTATCGCAGCAATAGAGTTCCAATGCTTCCTAAAACGCGATATCGCATCACTCTTCTATGTTTCATGATATGGTATAATATTCATTACGAAGTGTCATGTATACCTCGTATTCACTTCAAATGAATGTAAATGCGACACTTCCATGCTAGGAAATAGCGTTTGCAGATGTCTACGTATCGTAGCAATAGAGTACTAATGCTCCTTAAAACGCGATATCGCATCTCACTGCTATGTTTCATGATAAGATATAATATTCATTGCGAAGTGTCATGTATACCTCGTATTCACTTCAAAAGAATGTAAATGCGACACTTCCATGCTAGGAAATAGCGTTTGCAGATGTCTACGTATCGCAGCAATAGAGTTCCAATGCTTCCTAAAACGCGATATCGCATATCTCTTCTATGTTTCACGATAAGGTATAATATTCATTGCGAAGCGTCATGTATACCTCGTATTCACTTCAAAAGAATGTAAATGCGACACTTCCATGCTAGGAAATAGCGTTTGCAGATGTCTACGTATCGCAGCAATAGAGATCCAATGCTTCCTAAAACGCGATATCGCATCACTCTTCTATGTTTCATGATAAGGTATAATATTCATTACGAAGTGTCATGTATACCACGTATTCACTTCAAATGAATGTAAATGCGACACTTCCATGCTAGGAAAATTGCGTTTGCAGATGTCTACGTATCGTAGCAATAGAGTTCTAATGCTTCCTAAAACGCGATATCGCATCTCACTGCTATGTTTCATGATAAGGTATAATATTCATTGCGAAGCGTCATGTATACCTCGTATTCACTTCAAATGAATGTAAATGCGACACTTCCATGCTAGGAAATAGCGTTTGCAGATGTCTACGTATCGTAGCAATAGATTTCTAATGCTTCTTAAAACGCGATATCGCATCTCACTGCTATGTTTCATTAGAAGATATAATATTCATTGCGAAGTGTCATGTATATCTCGTATTCACATCAAAAGAATGTAAATGCGACACTTCCATGCTAGGAAATAGCGTTTGCAGATGTCTACGTATCGCAGCAATAGAGTTCCAATGCTTCCTAAAACGCGATATCGCATCACTCTACTATGTTTCATGATATGGTATAATATTCATTACGAAGTGTCATGTATACCTCGTATTCACTTCAAAAGAATGTAAATGCGACACTTCCATGCTAGGAAATAGCGTTTGCAGATGTCTACGTATCGCAGCAATAGAGATCCAATGCTTCCTAAACCGCGATATCGCATCACTCTTCTATGTTTCATGATAAGGTATAATATTCATTACGAAGTGTCATGTATACCACGTATTCACTTCAAATGAATGTAAATGCGACACTTCCATGCTTGGAAAATTGCGTTTGCAGATGCCTACGTATCGTAGCAATAGAGTTCTAATGCTTCCTAAAACGCGATATCGCATCTCACTGCTATGTTTCATGATAAGGTATAATATTCATTGCGAAGCGTCATGTATACCTCGTATTCACTACAAATGAATGTAAATGCGACACTTCCATGCTAGGAAATAGCGTTTGCAGATGTCTACGTATCGTAGCAATAGAGTTCTAATGCTTCTTAAAACGCGATATCGCATCTCACTGCTATGTTTCATGAGAAGATATAATATTCATTATGGAGTGTTATGTATACCTCGTACTCACTTCAAAAGAATGTAAATGCGACCCATCCATCCTAGGAAATAGCGTTTGCAGATGTCTACGTATCGTAGCAATAGAGTTCTAGTGCTTCTTAGAACGCGATATCGCATCTCACTTCTATGTTTCATGATAAGATATAATATTCATTGCGAAGTGTCATGTATATCTCGTATTCACATCAAAAGAATGTAAATGCGACACTTCCATGCTAGGAAATAGCGTTTGCAGATGTCTACGTATCGCAGCAATAGAGTTCCAATGCTTCCTAAAACGCGATATCGCATCTCTCTTCTATGTTTCATGAGAAGGTATAATATTCATTGCGAAGCGTCATGTATACCTCGTATTCACTTCACAAGAATGTAAATGCGACACTTCCTTGCTAGGAAATATTGTTTGCAGATGTCTACGTATCGTAGCAATAGAGTTCTAATGCTTCTTAAAACGCGATATCGCATCTCACATCTATGTTTCATGATAAGATATAATATTCATTGCGAAGTGTCATGTATACCTCGTATTCACTTCAAAAGAACGTAAATAAGACACTTCCATGCTAGGAAATAGCGTTTGCAGATGTCTACGTATCACAGCAATAGAGTACTAATGCTTCTTAAAACGAGATGTCGTATTTCATTTCTATGTTCCGTAATAAGATATAATATTCATTGTGTAATGTTATGTATACCTTGTATTCACTTCAGTGGAATGTAAGTGCGAAATTTCCTTGCTAGGAAATAGCGTTTGCAGATGTCTACGTATCGTAGCAATAGATTTCTAATGCTTCTTAAAACGCGATATCGCATCTCACTGCTATGTTTCATTAGAAGATATAATATTCATTGCGAAGTGTCATGTATATCTCGTATTCACATCAAAAGAATGTAAATGCGACACTTCCATGCTAGGAAATAGCGTTTGCAGATGTCTACGTATCGCAGCAATAGAGATCCAATGCTTCCTAAGACGCGATATCGCATCACACTTCTATGTTTCATGATAAGGTATAATATTCATTACGAAGTGTCATGTATACCACGTATTCACTTCAAATGAATGTAAATGCGACACTTCCATGCTAGGAAAATTGCGTTTGCAGATGCCTACGTATCGTAGCAATAGAGTTCTAATGCTTCCTAAAACGCGATATCGCATCTCACTGCTATGTTTCATGATAAGGTATAATATTCATTGCGAAGCGTCATGTATACCTCGTATTCACTTCAAATGAATGTAAATGCGACACTTCCATGCTAGGAAATAGCGTTTGCAGATGTCTACGTATCGTAGCAATAGAGTTCTAATGCTTCTTAAAACGCGATATCGCATCTCACTGCTATGTTTCATGAGAAGATATAATATTCATTATGGAGTGTTATGTATACCTCGTACTCACTTCAAAAGAATGTAAATGCGACCCATCCATCCTAGGAAATAGCGTTTGCAGATGTCTACGTATCGTAGCAATAGAGTTCTAGTGCTTCTTAGAACGCGATATCGCATCTCACTTCTATGTTTCATGATAAGATATAATATTCATTGCGAAGTGTCATGTATATCTCGTATTCACATCAAAAGAATGTAAATGCGACACTTCCATGCTAGGAAATAGCGTTTGCAGATGTCTACGTATCGCAGCAATAGAGTTCCAATGCTTCCTAAAACGCGATATCGCATCTCTCTTCTATGTTTCATGAGAAGGTATAATATTCATTGCGAAGCGTCATGTATACCTCGTATTCACTTCACAAGAATGTAAATGCGACACTTCCTTGCTAGGAAATATTGTTTGCAGATGTCTACGTATCATAGCAATAGAGTACTAATGCTTCTTAAAACGAGATGTCGTATTTCATTTCTATGTTTCGTAATAAGATATAATATTCATTGTGTAATGTTATGTATACCTCGTATTCACTTCAGAGGAATGTAAGTGCGAAATTTCCTTGCTAGAAAATAGAGTTTGCAGATGTCTACGTATATAGGCAGTAGAGTGCTAATGCTTCTCAAAACTCGATATAGCACCTCATTCCTATGTTTCATGATAAGATATAATATTCATTGCGAAGTGTCATGTATATCTCGTATTCACATCAAAAGAATGTAAATGCGACACTTCCATGCTCGGGAATAGCTGTTGCAGATGTCTACGTATCGTAGTAATAGAGCTCTAATGCTTCTCAAAACGCGATACAGCACCTCATTCCTATGTTTCATGATAAGATATAATATTCATGGCGAAGTGTCATGTATACCTCGTATTCACTTCAAAAGAACGTAAATAAGACACTTCCATGCTAGGAAATAGCGTGTGCAGATGTCTACGTATCGTAGCAATAGAGTTCTAATGCTTCTTAGAACGCGATATCGCATCTCACTTCTATGTTTCATGATAAGATATAATATTCATTGCGAAGTGTCATGTATACCTCATATTCACTTCAAAAGAATGTAAATGCGACACTTCCATGCTAGGAAATAGCGTTTTGCAGATGTCTACGTATCGTAGCAATAGAGTTCTAATGCTTCTTAAAACGCGATACCGCATCTCACATCTATGTTTCATGATAAGATATAATATTCATGGCGAAGTGTCATGTATACCTCGTATTCACTTCAAAAGAACGTAAATAAGACACTTCCATGCTAGGAAATAGCGTTTGCAGATGTCTACGTATCACAGCAATAGAGTACTAATGCTTCTTAAAACGAGATATCGTATTTCATTTCTATGTTCCGTAATAAGATATAATATTCATTGTGTAATGTTATGTATACCTTGTATTCACTTCAGTGGAATGTAAGTGCGAAATTTCCTTGCTAGGAAATAGCGTTTGCAGATGTCTACGTATCGTAGCAATAGAGTTCTAATGCTTCTTAAGACGCGATATCGCATCTCACTGCTATGTTTCATGAGAAGATATAATATTCATTGCGAAGTGTCATGTATATCTCGTATTCACATCAAAAACATGTAAATGCGACACTTCCATGCTAGGAAACAGCGTTTGCAGATGTCTACGTATCGCAGCAATAGAGTTCCAATGCTTCCTAAAACGCGATATCGCATCTCTCTTCTATGTTTCATGATAAGGTATAATATTCATTGCGAAGCGTCATGTATACCTCGTATTCACTTCAAATGAATGTAAATGCGACACTTCCATGCTAGGAAATAGCGTTTGCAGATGTCAACGTATCGTAGCAATAGATTTCTAATGCTTCTTAAAACGCGATATCGCATCTCACTGCTATGTTTCATTAGAAGATATAATATTCATTGCGAAGTGTCATGTATATCTCGTATTCACATCAAAAGAATGTAAATGCGACACTTCCATGCTAGGAAATAGCGTTTGCAGATGTCTACGTATCGCAGCAATAGAGTTCCAATGCTTCCTAAAACGCGATATCGCATCACTCTTCTATGTTTCATGATATGGTATAATATTCATTACGAAGTGTCATGTATACCTCGTATTCACTTCAAATGAATGTAAATGCGACACTTCCATGCTAGGAAATAGCGTTTGCAGATGTCTACGTATCGTAGCAATAGAGTACTAATGCTCCTTAAAACGCGATATCGCATCTCACTGCTATGTTTCATGATAAGATATAATATTCATTGCGAAGTGTCATGTATACCTCGTATTCACTTCAAAAGAATGTAAATGCGACACTTCCATGCTAGGAAATAGCGTTTGCAGATGTCTACGTATCGCAGCAATAGAGTTCCAATGCTTCCTAAAACGCGATATCGCATCACTCTTCTATGTTTCATGATAAGGTATAATATTCATTACGAAGTGTCATGTATACCACGTATTCACTTCAAATGAATGTAAATGCGACACTTCCATGCTAGGAAAATTGCGTTTGCAGATGTCTACGTATCGTAGCAATAGAGTTCTAATGCTTCCTAAAACGCGATATCGCATCTCACTGCTATGTTTCATGATAAGGTATAATATTCATTGCGAAGCGTCATGTATACCTCGTATTCACTTCAAATGAATGTAAATGCGACACTTCCATGCTAGGAAATAGCGTTTGCAGATGTCTACGTATCGTAGCAATAGAGTTCTAATGCTTCTTAAAACGCGATATCGCATCTCACTGCTATGTTTCATGAGAAGATATAATATTCATTATGGAGTGTTATGTATACCTCGTACTCACTTCAAAAGAATGTAAATGCGACCCTTCCATCCTAGGAAATAGCGTTTGCAGATGTCTACGTATCGTAGCAATAGAGTTCTAGTGCTTCTTAGAACGCGATATCGCATCTCACTGCTATGTTTCATTAGAAGATATAATATTCATTGCGAAGTGTCATGTATATCTCGTATTCACATCAAAAGAATGTAAATGCGACACTTCCATGCTAGGGAATAGCGTTTGCAGATGTCTACGTATCGCAGCAATAGAGTTCCAATGCTTCCTAAAACGCGATATCGCATCACTCTTCTATGTTTCATGATATGGTATAATATTCATTACGAAGTGTCATGTATACCTCGTATTCACTTCAAATGAATGTAAATGCGACACTTCCATGCTAGGAAATAGCGTTTGCAGATGTCTACGTATCGTAGCAATAGAGTTCTAATGCTTCCTAAAACGCGATATCGCATCTCACTGCTATGTTTCATGATAAGGTATAATATTCATTGCGAAGCGTCATGTATACCTCGTATTCACTTCAAATGAATGTAAATGCGACACTTCCATGCTAGGAAATAGCGTTTGCAGATGTCTACGTATCGTAGCAATAGAGTTCTAATGCTTCTTAAAACGCGATATCGCATCTCACTGCTATGTTTCATGAGAAGATATAATATTCATTATGGAGTGTTATGTATACCTCGTACTCACTTCAAAAGAATGTAAATGCGACCCTTCCATCCTAGGAAATAGCGTTTGCAGATGTCTACGTATCGTAGCAATAGAGTTCTAGTGCTTCTTAGAACGCGATATCGCATCTCACTGCTATGTTTCATTAGAAGATATAATATTCATTGCGAAGTGTCATGTATATCTCGTATTCACATCAAAAGAATGTAAATGCGACACTTCCATGCTAGGGAATAGCGTTTGCAGATGTCTACGTATCGCAGGCAATAGAGTTCCAATGCTTCCTAAAACGCGATATCGCATCACTCTCCTATGTTTCATGATATGGTATAATATTCATTACGAAGTGTCATGTATACCTCGTATTCACTTCAAATGAATGTAAATGCGACACTTCCATGCTAGGAAATAGCGTTTGCAGATGTCTACGTATCGTAGCAATAGAGTACTAATGCTTCTTAAAACGCGATATCGCATCTCACTGCTATGTTTCATGATAAGGTATAATATTCATTGCGAAGCGTCATGTATACCTCGTATTCACTTCAAATGAATGTAAATGCGACACTTCCATGCTAGGAAATAGCGTTTGCAGATGTCTACGTATCGTAGCAATAGAGTTCTAATGCTTCTTAAAACGCGATATCGCATCTCACTGCTATGTTTCATGAGAAGATATAATATTCATTATGGAGTGTTATGTATACCTCGTACTCACTTCAAAAGAATGTAAATGCGACCCTTCCATCCTAGGAAATAGCGTTTGCAGATGTCTACGTATCGTAGCAATAGAGTTCTAGTGCTTCTTAGAACGCGATATCGCATCTCACTGCTATGTTTCATTAGAAGATATAATATTCATTGCGAAGTGTCATGTATATCTCGTATTCACATCAAAAGAATGTAAATGCGACACTTCCATGCTAGGGAATAGCGTTTGCAGATGTCTACGTATCGCAGCAATAGATTTCCAATGCTTCCTAAAACGCGATATCGCATCACTCTTCTATGTTTCATGATATGGTATAATATTCATTACGAAGTGTCATGTATACCTCGTATTCACTTCAAATGAATGTAAATGCGACACTTCCATGCTAGGAAATAGCGTTTGCAGATGTCTACGTATCGTAGCAATAGAGTTCTAGTGCTTCTTAGAACGCGATATCGCATCTCACTGCTATGTTTCATTAGAAGATATAATATTCATTGCGAAGTGTCATGTATACCTCGTATTCACTTCAAAAGAATGTAAATGCGACACTTCCATGCTAGGAAATAGCGTTTGCAGATGTCTACGTATCGCAGCAATAGAGTTCCAATGCTTCCTAAAACGCGATATCGCATATCTCTTCTATGTTTCACGATAAGGTATAATATTCATAGCGAAGCGTCATGTATACCTCGTATTCATTTCAAAAGAATGTAAATGCGACACTTCCATGCTAGGAAATAGCGTTTGCAGATGTCTACGTATCGCAGCAATAGAGATCCAATGCTTCCTAAAACGCGATATCGCATCACTCTTCTATGTTTCATGATAAGGTATAATATTCATTACGAAGTGTCATGTATACCACGTATTCACTTCAAATGAATGTAAATGCGACACTTCCATGCTAGGAAAATTGCGTTTGCAGATGTCTACGTATCGTAGCAATAGAGTTCTAATGCTTCCTAAAACGCGATATCGCATCTCACTGCTATGTTTCATGATAAGGTATAATATTCATTGCGAAGCGTCATGTATACCTCGTATTCACTTCAAATGAATGTAAATGCGACACTTCCATGCTAGGAAATAGCGTTTGCAGATGTCTACGTATCGTAGCAATAGAGTTCTAATGCTTCTTAAAACGCGATATCGCATCTCACTGCTATGTTTCATGATAAGGTATAATATTCATTGCGAAGCGTCATGTATACCTCGTATTCACTTCAAATGAATGTAAATGCGACACTTCCATGCTAGGAAATAGCGTTTGCAGATGTCTACGTATCGTAGCAATAGAGTTCTAATGCTTCTTAAAACGCGATATCGCATCTCACTGCTATGTTTCATGAGAAGATATAATATTCATTATGGAGTGTTATGTATACCTCGTACTCACTTCAAAAGAATGTAAATGCGACCCTTCCATCCTAGGAAATAGCGTTTGCAGATGTCTACGTATCGTAGCAATAGAGTTCTAGTGCTTCTTAGAACGCGATATCGCATCTCACTGCTATGTTTCATTAGAAGATATAATATTCATTGCGAAGTGTCATGTATATCTCGTATTCACATCAAAAGAATGTAAATGCGACACTTCCATGCTAGGGAATAGCGTTTGCAGATGCCTACGTATCGCAGCAATAGAGTTCCAATGCTTCCTAAAACGCGATATCGCATCACTCTTCTATGTTTCATGATATGGTATAATATTCATTACGAAGTGTCATGTATACCTCGTATTCACTTCAAATGAATGTAAATGCGACACTTCCATGCTAGGAAATAGCGTTTGCAGATGTCTACGTATCGTAGCAATAGAGTACTAATGCTTCTTAAAACGCGATATCGCATCTCACTGCTATGTTTCATGATAAGGTATAATATTCATTGCGAAGCGTCATGTATACCTCGTATTCACTTCAAATGAATGTAAATGCGACACTTCCATGCTAGGAAATAGCGTTTGCAGATGTCTACGTATCGTAGCAATAGAGTTCTAATGCTTCTTAAAACGCGATATCGCATCTCACTGCTATGTTTCATGAGAAGATATAATATTCATTATGGAGTGTTATGTATACCTCGTACTCACTTCAAAAGAATGTAAATGCGACCCTTCCATCCTAGGAAATAGCGTTTGCAGATGTCTACGTATCGTAGCAATAGAGTTCTAGTGCTTCTTAGAACGCGATATCGCATCTCACTGCTATGTTTCATTAGAAGATATAATATTCATTGCGAAGTGTCATGTATATCTCGTATTCACATCAAAAGAATGTAAATGCGACACTTCCATGCTAGGGAATAGCGTTTGCAGATGTCTACGTATCGCAGCAATAGAGTTCCAATGCTTCCTAAAACGCGATATCGCATCACTCTTCTATGTTTCATGATATGGTATAATATTCATTACGAAGTGTCATGTATACCTCGTATTCACTTCAAATGAATGTAAATGCGACACTTCCATGCTAGGAAATAGCGTTCGCAGATGTCTACGTATCGTAGCAATAGAGTACTAATGCTTCTTGAAACGCGATATCGCATCTCACTGCTATGTTTCATGATAAGATATAATATTCATTGCGAAGTGTCATGTATACCTCGTATTCACTTCAAAAGAATGTAAATGCGACACTTCCATGCTAGGAAATAGCGTTTGCAGATGTCTACGTATCGCAGCAATAGAGTTCCAATGCTTCCTAAAACGCGATATCGCATATCTCTTCTATGTTTCACGATAAGGTATAATATTCATAGCGAAGCGTCATGTATACCTCGTATTCACTTCAAAAGAATGTAAATGCGACACTTCCATGCTAGGAAATAGCGTTTGCAGATGTCTACGTATCGCAGCAATAGAGATCCAATGCTTCCTAAAACGCGATATCGCATCACTCTTCTATGTTTCATGATAAGGTATAATATTCATTACGAAGTGTCATGTATACCACGTATTCACTTCAAATGAATGTAAATGCGACACTTCCATGCTAGGAAAATTGCGTTTGCAGATGTCTACGTATCGTAGCAATAGAGTTCTAATGCTTCCTAAAACGCGATATCGCATCTCACTGCTATGTTTCATGATAAGGTATAATATTCATTGCGAAGCGTCATGTATACCTCGTATTCACTTCAAATGAATGTAAATGCGACACTTCCATGCTAGGAAATAGCGTTTGCAGATGTCTACGTATCGTAGCAATAGAGTTCTAATGCTTCTTAAAACGCGATATCGCATCTCACTGCTATGTTTCATGATAAGGTATAATATTCATTGCGAAGCGTCATGTATACCTCGTATTCACTTCAAATGAATGTAAATGCGACACTTCCATGCTAGGAAATAGCGTTTGCAGATGTCTACGTATCGTAGCAATAGAGTTCTAATGCTTCTTAAAACGCGATATCGCATCTCACTGCTATGTTTCATGAGAAGATATAATATTCATTATGGAGTGTTATGTATACCTCGTACTCACTTCAAAAGAATGTAAATGCGACCCTTCCATCCTAGGAAATAGCGTTTGCAGATGTCTACGTATCGTAGCAATAGAGTTCTAGTGCTTCTTAGAACGCGATATCGCATCTCACTGCTATGTTTCATTAGAAGATATAATATTCATTGCGAAGTGTCATGTATATCTCGTATTCACATCAAAAGAATGTAAATGCGACACTTCCATGCTAGGGAATAGCGTTTGCAGATGTCTACGTATCGCAGCAATAGAGTTCCAATGCTTCCTAAAACGCGATATCGCATCACTCTTCTATGTTTCATGATATGGTATAATATTCATTACGAAGTGTCATGTATACCTCGTATTCACTTCAAATGAATGTAAATGCGACACTTCCATGCTAGGAAATAGCGTTTGCAGATGTCTACGTATCGTAGCAATAGAGTACTAATGCTTCTTAAAACGCGATATCGCATCTCACTGCTATGTTTCATGATAAGGTATAATATTCATTGCGAAGCGTCATGTATACCTCGTATTCACTTCAAATGAATGTAAATGCGACACTTCCATGCTAGGAAATAGCGTTTGCAGATGTCTACGTATCGTAGCAATAGAGTTCTAATGCTTCTTAAAACGCGATATCGCATCTCACTGCTATGTTTCATGAGAAGATATAATATTCATTATGGAGTGTTATGTATACCTCGTACTCACTTCAAAAGAATGTAAATGCGACCCTTCCATCCTAGGAAATAGCGTTTGCAGATGTCTACGTATCGTAGCAATAGAGTTCTAGTGCTTCTTAGAACGCGATATCGCATCTCACTGCTATGTTTCATTAGAAGATATAATATTCATTGCGAAGTGTCATGTATATCTCGTATTCACATCAAAAGAATGTAAATGCGACACTTCCATGCTAGGGAATAGCGTTTGCAGATGTCTACGTATCGCAGCAATAGAGTTCCAATGCTTCCTAAAACGCGATATCGCATCACTCTTCTATGTTTCATGATATGGTATAATATTCATTACGAAGTGTCATGTATACCTCGTATTCACTTCAAATGAATGTAAATGCGACACTTCCATGCTAGGAAATAGCGTTCGCAGATGTCTACGTATCGTAGCAATAGAGTACTAATGCTTCTTGAAACGCGATATCGCATCTCACTGCTATGTTTCATGATAAGATATAATATTCATTGCGAAGTGTCATGTATACCTCGTATTCACTTCAAAAGAATGTAAATGCGACACTTCCATGCTAGGAAATAGCGTTTGCAGATGTCTACGTATCGCAGCAATAGAGTTCCAATGCTTCCTAAAACGCGATATCGCATATCTCTTCTATGTTTCACGATAAGGTATAATATTCATAGCGAAGCGTCATGTATACCTCGTATTCACTTCAAAAGAATGTAAATGCGACACTTCCATGCTAGGAAATAGCGTTTGCAGATGTCTACGTATCGCAGCAATAGAGATCCAATGCTTCCTAAAACGCGATATCGCATCACTCTTCTATGTTTCATGATAAGGTATAATATTCATTACGAAGTGTCATGTATACCACGTATTCACTTCAAATGAATGTAAATGCGACACTTCCATGCTAGGAAAATTGCGTTTGCAGATGTCTACGTATCGTAGCAATAGAGTTCTAATGCTTCCTAAAACGCGATATCGCATCTCACTGCTATGTTTCATGATAAGGTATAATATTCATTGCGAAGCGTCATGTATACCTCGTATTCACTTCAAATGAATGTAAATGCGACACTTCCATGCTAGGAAATAGCGTTTGCAGATGTCTACGTATCGTAGCAATAGAGTTCTAATGCTTCTTAAAACGCGATATCGCATCTCACTGCTATGTTTCATGAGAAGATATAATATTCATTATGGAGTGTTATGTATACCTCGTACTCACTTCAAAAGATCGTAAATGCGACCCTTCCATCCTAGGAAATAGCGTTTGCAGATGTCTACGTATCGTAGCAATAGAGTTCTAGTGCTTCTTAGAACGCGATATCGCATCTCACTGCTATGTTTCATTAGAAGATATAATATTCATTGCGAAGTGTCATGTATATCTCGTATTCACATCAAAAGAATGTAAATGCGACATTTCCATGCTAGGGAATAGCGTTTGCAGATGTCTACGTATCGCAGCAATAGAGTTCCAATGCTTCCTAAAACGCGATATCGCATCACTCTTCTATGTTTCATGATATGGTATAATATTCATTACGAAGTGTCATGTATACCTCGTATTCACTTCAAATGAATGTAAATGCGACACTTCCATGCTAGGAAATAGCGTTTGCAGATGTCTACGTATCGTAGCAATAGAGTACTAATGCTTCTTAAAACGCGATATCGCATCTCACTGCTATGTTTCATGATAAGATATAATATTCATTGCGAAGTGTCATGTATACCTCGTACTCACTTCAAAAGAATGTAAATGCGACACTTCAATGCTAGGAAATAGCGTTTGCAGATGTCTACGTATCGCAGCAATAGAGTTCCAATGCTTCCTAAAACGCGATATCGCATATCTCTTCTATGTTTCACGATAAGGTATAATATTCATAGCGAAGCGTCATGTATACCTCGTATTCACTTCAAAAGAATGTAAATGCGACACTTCCATGCTAGGAAATAGCGTTTGCAGATGTCTACGTATCGCAGCAATAGAGATCCAATGCTTCCTAAAACGCGATATCGCATCACTCTTCTATGTTTCATGATAAGGTATAATATTCATTACGAAGTGTCATGTATACCACGTATTCACTTCAAATGAATGTAAATGCGACACTTCCATGCTAGGAAAATTGCGTTTGCAGATGTCTACGTATCGTAGCAATAGAATTCTAATGCTTCCTAAAACGCGATATCGCATCTCACTGCTATGTCTCATGATAAGGTATAATATTCATTGCGAAGCGTCATGTATACCTCGTATTCACTTCAAATGAATGTAAATGCGACACTTCCATGCTAGGAAATAGCGTTTGCAGATGTCTACGTATCGTAGCAATAGAGTTCTAATGCTTCTTAAAACGCGATATCGCATCTCACTGCTATGTTTCATGAGAAGATATAATATTCATTATGGAGTGTTATGTATACCTCGTACTCACTTCAAAAGAATGTAA